>NW_020625640.1:0-1658 GCF_003573695.1 Papaver somniferum
AGCACAGCCCAGCTGCTCTGATATTGTTGCAAAAACCCAGTTGGGCTTTGGTTCTTTTCCTTGGTGGCGTCCCAGCAGAGGAAAAACAGGTTCAGAACAGCAGGTCCAACAGCAAATGAAGTGAAGCAGATGCAGATGCAAATGCTATGCAGTGAAATGCAAAAATAGCTAATAAAACTACAAGAAAAACACAGCACCAATCCCCGGCAGCGGCGCCAAAAACTTAGTGGGCCCGGAAAAGCGTGTAAATATGAAGCGAAATGAAACGCGGGCCTACAGTAATACCGCAAGTGCACGGTCGTCAGTTGTAGCTCGTGCAAGTACGGGTCGATCCACAGAGATTGGGAGTGTTTGGAGTTTCTAGCTATTTGGGCTCTAAATTGCTATTGGGCTTCTAATTGTGCTTATGGCTTAGTGGGTTTGTTTGTAATGATGAAGTGCTTTAGGCCTTGGGCCTTTGAATGATTTTGGAATGAACTGTGAACTTGGGCTTAACAGTTCAATTGTGAATTGAGCTTTGGATTCAGTCAAGGATCTGGGCCTTTGGAAATGTAATGAATTTGGGTTCAAGTGAACTGAACTGAGCCTTGAACTCAGTTGGCTTGTATGAGGATCTGGGCTTGACAGTGACAGGCCTTAACTTGGAAAGTGAACTGTGAGCTGGGCTTGATAGAGCTATCAGTTTGGTTTTTGAATGAGTCCACAGTGAACTGGACTGGGCTCTTAATTATCAATGCACTTAGGCCACAGTGAGCTTCAATGGACTAATGGGGAGCAAAACAGAGAAACTAGAAGAGCAAAAGATAGCAAAAGAAAGAGAATAAAAGAGAACACAGACAGAGATGAGGAACATGGAAGAATAGGGAACAATAACTAAAGGATTAACAATGGCAGTGAAACAAACTAACAATGATCATGGGAAAGAAGCAAAAATCAGTGGCAATGAGGCACAAAGGCAGTTAGCCTAAGGCAAGGGAGCAGCAATGAAACAAATGGTAACAGTGGCAGTTAACAGGAAACAAAACCAAATAAACCAAGGCTGTTAGCCAAGGGCAGGGAGGAGAAGAAGCTGACAATGAAGTAAAAAAAAGGAAAAAAAAAAAAGCAAAGCCAAGGCAATGGCTTTAGGCATTCATCTAGAGTTGGAAGAGAACCAGCTTGCTCACAGTCACTAGTGAGCACTAGTTTCTCCCCACTGCTCAATCAACTCAATGCCTAAGGATCTAACCTAGCATTGACTCACAACAGTAAACTAATCCTAACATTTGAGAAACTAAACATTAAACACAAAACTAACATAACAGTGAACTAACATTAGACACAAAACTAAGGAAACAATGGAGGAAATGGAACAAACCAAGGCTGTTTTTAGCCAAGGGCAGTGGAGATGGTGAAGGTGAGCAAGAACAAAAAATGAAAGGCAAAGTTGGGAGCCTAGGCATACAACTAGAGTGGGAAGAGAACTAGCTTGGTCACAGTCACTAGTGAGCACTAGTTTCTCCCCACTGCTCAATCAATCCAATGCTTCAAAGGCTTTAGCCTAACATTCACACAAAACAGTAAACATCACAGAGATAACATAGTAACATACACAAATCAGGAGCATTTACAGTGAAATTAAACAGTGCAACATTCTAATTAAACTATCCTAACATAGA
>NW_020625641.1:0-410 GCF_003573695.1 Papaver somniferum
AACTTGTTAAGCTTGGCAGCAACTTCAGCAGGCCCAGTTGGGCTTGTGATTTTCTCCTCAGCAGCACAATCCTGTTGGGCTTGGTCTTCAGCAGGCTCACCAGCTCAGGGCTTTGCAGCAGGAGCAGATCAACAGCAACAGGTGCAGAAGGCAGCAGCAGGCAGCAACAGGGAGAGTAACAGCCTCATTTCCACCAGTTCACCAGCAACATCAGAGGCAGTGCAAAAGGGCTAAGCAGTTCACAGCAGTGCACTAATGCAACAGGCAAGAAGATGCTCTGATGTTGTGCAAGAACAGCAAGCCAACAACTAGATGAAGATGTAAACAACAAGAATGCCCTGTAAACAACAAATGATGCAAGTGCAGCTGCAAGTTAAGAGCAGCAGCAAGCAAATGAGCAAGGAAAGAAA
>NW_020625642.1:0-1071 GCF_003573695.1 Papaver somniferum
AGAAAATAAAAAGCCCAAAAATTGGCTTTAATATTACAAGCCCACAATTAAAAATGGAAGCCCACAGGTTGGGTTCTCTTAATGGGTTTAGGCTTACTTGCTTAAGCACAGCCCAGCTGCTCAGTTAGGTTGCAAAAGCCCAGTTGGGCTTTGGATCATCCTAAGCTTTGGCTTTTCTGAGGCCCAGTTGGGTATTTCAGTTACAAAGCCCAGTTGGGCTTTGTTCTTTTTCAGCTGCTTGGAATCAGCCCAGTTGGGCTTTGGATCAGGACCAGCAGGGGGTAGCAGCAGCTTTGGCCTGGCACCAGCAGGAGCAGCACCACAGCACAGCAACAGCAACAACAAAAACACAGCACAGCTCCAGCAACAGAAGCAGCACTAGCAGCAGTTCAGTTCAGCAGCAGAGCAACAGGAACAACTTCAGCAACATCAGCTGCACCAGGGTCAGGCAGCTTCTCCTAGCACCAGCTCCAACAGCACCTGCAAGCAAGAGAAACAATACCAGTTCAGTGCAGCAACAATGCCTAACAGTAACAGGCCAACAGGAGTTTCAGCAAGCAGCAAGGCAATGCACCTGTTGGTTTCAGAAGAGAAGAATCAGCAAGCAAGAGCAAAAGCAAAGAAAGAAAAATCAATTTCGCCGCTACCGAGTCCCCGGCAGCGGCGCCAAAAACTTGGTGGCTCTCTAAAAGAGTCACAGAAATGATACCTGCAAGTGCACAGGGTCAGTTGCAGTGAGTGTGCAAGCAGGGTTTGTCCACAGGGACAAGGTGGGCATATATTTGCTATTTTTGGTTTCTTGCTTCTTTTGCTAACTTGTTCTTAGGGGCAGTGAACAGTGAGGTTGTGTGGTGTTATTAACACCACAGTGGACAATTGATGGGCTGTAGAGACAGCAATGGAACAAGAGAAAAAATTGAAGGAAAACAGAAAAATAAAAGTGGACAGTGAAGGTGGATGAGTGAAGATGTTATGGATGGAATAGGTGAGAACTAGGGGTTTGAATTCACCTTTGCTTAGCTATGCAGTCTTCTATTAAGATGTTAAACACAACTATGGTCTTTTCCAAAG
>NW_020625643.1:0-406 GCF_003573695.1 Papaver somniferum
TTCGACCTCAGAGCCAGTTTCTTTCCCGAACTTGACGAAACTGTGTGTTTTTAAGGTTTTTGGAGAATATTCCAAGGGAATCTTACCTGTAAAAGGTTAGATAGTCATCGTTCTTACCAAGTTTCGGACTTATAGGAGTCCGCTCCTGGACTGGTTTCGACCTCCGGTCCAGTTTCTTTCCCGAACTTGACGAAACTGTGTGTGTTTAAGTGTTTTGGAGAATATTCCAAGGGAATCTTAACTGTAAAAAGTTAGATATTCATCGTTCTTACCAAGTTTCAGACTTATAAGAGTCCGCTCCTGGCCAGGTTTCGACCTCGGAGCCAGTTTCTTTCCCGAACTTGACGAAATTGTGTGTGTTTAAGGTTTTTGGAGAATATTCCAATGGAATCTTACCTGTAAAAGG
>NW_020625644.1:0-1336 GCF_003573695.1 Papaver somniferum
TCGGTAGAAGAGAACAATATTTCAACCCAGACGCCGGATTCTTATGTATCAAGTATGCCCAGTGTTGCAATTGTTGAAATGTGTTCGGTATGTATGGTTGGACCTGCTGATCAAAATGAAAGTATAATAGTTAATGGTGATCAAAAAGAAGAAGAAGAATTAGGTAAACAAATGCCGTGCAAACATATCTACCATGCCCATTGTATTACTACTTGGTTGTCCAGACATAACACTTGTCCTTTGTGCCGTTGTCAAATGATCACAACAACAACTGTGTTATCATAATATATGTATTATGATGCCTAACTGTTATTGAGCTGTAACTTTCACAATTTTTTATTTTTTTCACTCTTCCATACAAAGGAAACATTGTTAATTTCATTAATTATTTACTCGTGTAAAGTAATGAATTAGTTTGTATTCATTTCGTCAATTGGGCAAGCTTTATTTATGGATGGAGCCCAAACAAAACAGCCCTCGCCATTGGAATTTGGTACATCCGCGCAGCAGTGATGCAATAATCATAGTAGATAGTAAATTGTAAATGTGAATTTGTCTAGGTTGGCAAGTTGTTAGAGAAGAAATATGTGTAAGTTGTGTTGTAAACTTTAAAAGGGCACAATAAGTAATATATCCAGCCAAAGAAATGTATTCCTCTCAACTTTTTGTAGAAAACGTGCAAATTTCCCGTTCATGTAAAGCAATGTATCTAGTAGGCAGTTGCAAGCTCCAACATGTCGGTTTTGTACATCTGATCATTAAAGTTATGACTTTCATGTCTGTAAAGTTCAAAATACCTGCGAATGTCACTGTAGTACGGTGGTAAAATTATTGGGTGATGATACCAGTGGTCTAAATTCAACACTCGTCAACAACAACTTCTTTACCGATCAAAAAGGAAAAAAGTTCAAAACACACAAATTGCCCACATCCCTGCTTCTTGTCTGACCAACGAGTAATGATTCCTGCTAACTAGATTCACATACTCTATCAGCGAATTTGGTTTTTCATCTATGCTACCTTCCTTCAAAGGTATTGTTTCATAACATGTAGATACTACTTAAGAATGCAGTCCATTCCAACTACAAGAACAACAACTAAACTTGGTCAAACTGTATTGACCCAACTTAGTATCGAGTATACGTGAACCGATACCCTTAATCAGGACTCTGATACCCGAATTATCACAGGGATAAACTTTGCAAATGTAGGGTTACGTTTACAAAACACATTTCAACCTCTATTCGTCCCATACTAAATTATAGAGGTTCTACTCGTTATCACTCACACTTCAAAAATCACTACACGCTTCACAATTGATGTGCATGACGAAAAG
>NW_020625645.1:0-629 GCF_003573695.1 Papaver somniferum
TTTTTTTAAATCGATGCAGCATCTCAATTGAAATGTATTATCGTCCAATTCTATTTGCATGCACTTAGGTACTAATGTACAGTCAATCTGTTCTAATCACTCATACAATTTGAAGTGTAGTCTGATATTTGGTTTAAATGCCGGTAGCTTCCCAGACAAAGAGAGAAATGGCATCACAGGTTACCTGCAATATTCAGAAGGTTGGACCCTCATCCACACAGGACACACTCAAGAGTTTATGATTGCTTGACGAAGGAAAAACAAACATCGTTACCATCCGTGTTACCCGGAAATGGGAAGAGTTAGACTTCATGTCGACCAACGACGTTACCAGCGTTGATATGGTTATTGTTAACGAGCAGGTAACAATCCAGACTAAATAAACACCGTGTGGCTGAATATGGTTATTGATATGGGAAGTTTTCACTTTATTATAAAAATAATATGCTCCTAATTGATCATTTCATAGATTTTTATATAAATTGTTTTTGTTGTAGTTTTGTGTCTGTTACAACAACCCCCTCCAATTTTTGTGTTCATCTGGCCCCCATATTAATCCTGTAAAATATAACCTAAGAAGGACTAAGTTAAGAATTGGGATTTCCTGACACGTTGATTGGTACAGGGGG
>NW_020625646.1:0-729 GCF_003573695.1 Papaver somniferum
ATAGTTTTAGGCGCGGCCAAAATTAGGGTTTTGGCATAGTTTAGGCGCGGCCAAAATTAGGGCTTGGCATTGGGCCAAAAGTTTCCACGCATTTGGTGCCGAACTTGGACGGCTGAGATTTGCATCTCGGAAGGAAGGGTGGTCGTTGATTGTTGCAACCCTTCGTTTGGCAGCCAGTGGCATGGAGGCATACCCGTCATGGCTTTGGCATGGTTTAGGCGCGGCCAAGCTAGGATTTTGGCATAGTTATAGGCGGGTTTTTGCATAGTTTGGGCGCGACCAAAATTAAGGCTTGGCATTGGGCCAAAATTTGCCACGCGTTTGGTGGCGAACTTTGACGGGTGAAATTTGCATCTCAGAAGGAAGGGTGGTCGTTGATTTTTGCAACCCTTTGTTTGGTAGCCAGCAGCATGGAGGCATGGCCGGCATGGCTTTGGTGCGGAGGTGTGGCTGGCATGGCATGCCATTGGCACTATAGTGCGACTGGAATGGTTGGGATGCCTTTGGCGCGGAGATGTGGCTGGCATGGCATGCCATTGGTACAGTAGTGCAGCTGGCATGGTTGGCATGCCTTTGGCGCGGAGATGTGGCTGTCATGGCATGCCATTGGCACGGCGGTGCGGCTGGCATGGTTGGCATGCCTTTGGCGCGGAGGTGTGGCTGGCATGGCATGCCATTGGCACTATGGTGCGGCTGGAACGGTTGGTATGCCTTTGGCGCGGAGATGTG
>NW_020625647.1:0-280 GCF_003573695.1 Papaver somniferum
GCAGCGAGCGATACAGCCTTGTTACGTTGCGAGCAAAAAGACTTGCCCCAGCGGCAAGCACATTACGTTTCACTTAAGATTAGACTAGCTCTCGAGCATCAAAAGTCCACCACGTGGCAAAAAGTCTCGCCTAGCACGTGAGCAATATATTTTTTTTTTACTTTTCATTTTTTTTTTTTGCAGGTAATTACAGCGGAGGGCGTCTTCGCAATATCTCTACTCACGCTTGGGGGCGAGTTTCATCATCAACGTTCGACGCAAAAGGATAAACAATTTTCTT
>NW_020625648.1:0-1169 GCF_003573695.1 Papaver somniferum
TCGCTCCCTTGCTGTGCATAGAAGTTTGATATCTCCGCCTAACACTACAACACCTAACTCCATCTGGCGTCGTTGATTTTGTTGTATTATATAATCCAGCGGTCGCTACAAGCTTCACTTCATCTCACCGTCCGATTGATCTTTCATCTCCCTATCCCACGGCTCAGCGTCGCAGATCATCAAACTCGATACACTCGCCTCACACCCTAGCGACCGAGCACCTACACCCCAAACAAACGCACCCTTCCCCTTTCTCCATCGAACCCATCTCCTCCATCACCCCCCTCTGCAGAACCACCATACTCCGTACCACCACCATGTCCGTCTCCATCACCACCACCTCTCCCTGACGCCCCCAAATCACTCCACTAATTTCTCCCCAACTCTATTCTACCTAAACCCATCACGTACCATCTCTTTAATCATCATTTACAACCTCAATTTCTCATCTCTCTGCCTGAAACCCTAGGTGAGAAATTGGTGATATATATGATGATTAAAGCATCAATTGGAGCTGGAGAGGAACGAGAAGAAGCAGGAGAAGATTGGGTCGACGAGATGGAGCGAGTATCTCATCAACAGTAGGTAAATCAATTTTTCACCAAACCCTAGTTCTACTGACTTTGGGGAAAAATTGGGGAAAACCAAAATTATGTGTATTTGGTATAAATGGGTGTTGGGTGAAGTGTGTAGAAGACACTGTATACCTCTCTGGACTAGCCAGTAGAGAATTTGAGACAAATTTTTATGAACTTAAAATTTCAGTGCTTGTCTGTTAACAGTTGAGAATTGCTTCTGTTGTAGTTATCTGATATGTTGCAATTTGTGTTTAAATTATCTCATATGATGTATGTATGTTGCCATAACATGGTTAGCATGAGCTAATCAGCCTCAGGCCAAGGCTCAGTGAAGCCTTGTGCACTGTCAAGTGTGAATGAGCTAGGATAGTTACTTCCTGTTGCTGTGCTTTGATTGTGCAAAGGAGAGATGCCAATGCTCATAGAGCCTGTGATTGGCTGTACTGTCAAAAGACAGCCAATGCTAGGGGTAGACTAGTGAGCAAGTTGGTGTTCTTTCATTTCTAGTTGTATGCTTAGGAATGAACATAACCTAGACCATGTCACTTGATTAGGATACAAGGTGGATCATATGCCTTGGCTTACCCACCA
>NW_020625649.1:0-295 GCF_003573695.1 Papaver somniferum
CGATTTGTCCAAGCAGGATCCGAAGTATCTGCTTTATTAGGCAGAATGCCTTCTGCTGTGGGTTATCAACCTACCCTTAGTACAGAAATGGGTACTTTGCAAGAAAGAATTACTTCTATCAAAGAGGGGTCTATAACTTTTATTCAAGCAGTTTATGTACCTGCGGACGATTTGACCGACCCTGCCCCTGCCATAATATTTGCACATTTATATGCTACTACCGTATTATCAAGAGGACTAGCTTCAAAAGGTATCTATCCAGCAGTAGATCCTCTTGATAGTACGTCAACTATGC
>NW_020625650.1:0-674 GCF_003573695.1 Papaver somniferum
TTTGGTTCTTTTCCTTGGTGGCGTCCCAGCAGAGGAAAAACAGGTTCAGAACAGCAGGTCCAACAACAAAAGAAGTGAGCAGATGCAGATGCAAGTGCTATGCAGTGAAATGCAAAAATAGCTAATAAAACTACTAGAAAAACACAGCACCAATCCCCGGCAGCGGCGCCAAAAACTTGGCAGGCCTCAAAAAGGGTATAGAAATTATCCCCGGCCAAAAACTTGGTGAGCCCGGAGATATGTATAAAATTATGCGCAATAAAAACGGGGGCCTACAGTAATACCGCAAGTGCACGGTCGTCAGTTGTAGCTCGTGCAAGTACGGGTCGATCCACAGAGATCGGGTGTGTTTTGGAGTTTCTAGCTATTTTGGGTTCTAGTTGCTATTGGGCTATGAAGCCTTTTGGCTTAGATTGGGCTTTTGAATGATTTTGAAATGGATTGAACTGAGCTTGGGCTCAGAAATGTGGACTATGGGCTTTAGGTCTTAAACCTTGTTTTGGGCTTTTGGGCTCAATGGGATTGAGCTAACAGTGGACTGTGGTCTTTTGATTAGACCTGGGCTTTGGTTTGTAAAGGGCCAATGGTTAAAAACCCAGGCTTTGGACTTATGGGCTTCTGAGGCTTTTGGGCTCAATGCAGCAGCAGCAGCAGTGGAAGGAAAAGGCAACAGG
>NW_020625651.1:0-722 GCF_003573695.1 Papaver somniferum
GTACTCCTCATATGGCTTCACTTCTTTGGTATTAAGCAAAGCATAAAGTTGGATTTGTTTCATCTCTGACTGCGTAAGCTGTCCCCAAGTTTCAGCTCCAAGGGGCCTACCGGATTGTTTGAAAACTATAAATCGATCAGCAGGTTGTGGCGCCTCATCATCCTCGTTCCTTTCAAGTTTATTAAATTTTGTAATAACGCTATTCAAGTAACGCGTACAAAAAGTGATACATTCATCTATGAGGTATGCTTCAGCCATCGATCCTTCGGGGCAAGCTTTATTCCGCACGTAAGACTTCAACTTACGCAGATACCTAGAGTAATTACAATAAGATTTCAAATTAAGGATGCAAAAATAGTGATTATATAATAAGATTTTACAAAAAGAAATATTCACCCAAGTCATCAATCTAGTTAGACAAGTATTATACATAAAATAAATGAATACTCTTACCTCTCGACCGGATACATCCACCGATACTGAACTGGACCTGCATCCTTTACTTGTTGTGGTAGATGAATGGGAAAATGCATCATCACAACAAAAAAAGATGGAGGAAATATTCTTTCCAACTTGCACAGAGTAATTGCAATTCTGTCTTGTAGTTTATCCAGGTCCTCTATCTTGAGAACCCGTGTACACAACACTTTAAAAAACATACATAACTCACTCAGTGCTTCCAATATATCCCAATCCAAGTGTCCCCGTAATGCAATCGGCAA
>NW_020625652.1:0-722 GCF_003573695.1 Papaver somniferum
GTACTCCTCATATGGCTTCACTTCTTTGGTATTAAGCAAAGCATAAAGTTGGATTTGTTTCATCTCTGACTGCGTAAGCTGTCCCCAAGTTTCAGCTCCAAGGGGCCTACCGGATTGTTTGAAAACTATAAATCGATCAGCAGGTTGTGGCGCCTCATCATCCTCGTTCCTTTCAAGTTTATTAAATTTTGTAATAACGCTATTCAAGTAACGCGTACAAAAAGTGATACATTCATCTATGAGGTATGCTTCAGCCATCGATCCTTTGGGACAAGCTTTATTCCGCACGTAAGACTTCAACTTACGCAGATACCTAGAGTAGTTACAATAATATTTCAAATTAAGAATGCAAAAATAGTGATTATATAATAAGATTTTACAAAAAGAAATATTCACCCAAGTCATCAATCTAGTTAGACAAGTATTGTACATAAAATAAATGAATACCCTTACCTCTCGACCGGATACATCCACCGATACTGAACTGGACCTGCATCCTTTACTTGTTGTGGTAGATGAATGGGCAAATGCATCATCACAACAAAAAAAGATGGAGGAAATATTCTTTCCAACTTGCACAGAGTAATTGCAATTCTGTCTTGTAGTTTATCCAGGTCCTCTATCTTGAGAACCCGTGTACACAACACTTTAAAAAACATACATAACTCACTCAGTGCTTCCAATATATCCCAATCCAAGTGTCCCCGTAATGCAATCGGCAA
>NW_020625653.1:0-261 GCF_003573695.1 Papaver somniferum
GCAGTAACATGATCGGGTTCGAGGTTCGTGGACAACGACATGACCGGGTTCGAGGTTCGTGGATAGCGACATGATCGAGAGTTCGAGATGAGGATTGCTTAGACCCTTCAATATTTAGCATTGCATCACATCGCAAGGACCTAAAGCCTCACCTTGCACGTGATCACTTAAGTTTTGCTTTCGCAAGCATAAAATCTCTTCTTGCACGCGAGTATGAAAGACTTGCACCTTGGCAAGCATAAAGTCTCTTCTCAACCACGA
>NW_020625654.1:0-529 GCF_003573695.1 Papaver somniferum
TAGTCCTCTAAAATTAAAGAATTAATAGATGTCACCTGGAACGCTAAAAACTGTTAAAACATCTAATAATATACAAAAACTGGTAAATTTAAGAGGATGATTCAAAAGAATACACAGAAGTATAGGTGACTGCTTAGTTTCATAGTAGGTTTGTTACCAATAACTCATAGTCCTATAAAATTAAAAAATTAATAGATGTCACCTGGAACGCTAAAAACTGGTTAAATCATCTAATAATATACAAAAACTGGTAAATTTAAGAGGATGGTTCAAAAGAATACACAGAAGTATAGGTCACTGCTTAGTTTCAAAGTAGGCTTGTTATCAATATCTCATAGTTCTCTAAAATTAAAGAATTAATAGATGTCACCTGGAACGCTATAAACTGTTTAAAACAACTAATAATATACAAAAACTGGTAAATTTACGAGGATGGTTCAAAAGAATGTATAGAAGTATAGGTGACTGCTTAGTTTCATAGTAGGCTTATTATCAATAACTCTTAGTCCTCTAAAATTAAAGAATTAAT
>NW_020625655.1:0-261 GCF_003573695.1 Papaver somniferum
GTAGGCAGTCACTTCGGTGATGCAGTCACTCTGATTTAAAAGTTTTAACTTTGTTTTATGGTTTTTGAAAATAGGGGGAGAATGTTGGAATATTTTCAACACCGCTAACCAAAGGGGGGTCCTGGGGGGCATCGCCCCCCAGGCTGTGGTCGAGGTTAATGAAGCATATATGTGGTACATTTATATGCATAGTCAGAGTTTACATATTGTCGTTGTTGAATCTCAGTATTGCATACAAATTTAGGAAGTAATGGTTGAAGA
>NW_020625656.1:0-747 GCF_003573695.1 Papaver somniferum
AGGGTGAGAGTGAATGTGTTAACGAACTCCAATCTTAATTTATAATGATAATTAAAAAGCAAAATATTTTATTTTCTTCTTAATTGCAGTGGTCATGATTTCTCCTTATACGGCAGGACTGGAGGTAAAATAACTTATGCGCTCGGTCAACCAGATCATAATCCATGGTGCTAAGGCGGATTATAATTTAAGGATTAAGATGAAGCAGAATTTGATCGTAGTACGTGTGTTGATAATCTTTAATTAATATCTGTGTTTCTGCATGTCAGATAATGGGATGTGCTGAGAATATCTATTAGTTCCAAGACATTTCCTTTTCAAGTTTCAACTAGATCGACCATCATTGTTTTTTCCTCCTCGAGTTTCGTTTCTGCAACAACAGAAATTGTCTAAAGCAAAAACATATTATCCAGTCAGATCTGATTTGGCACATCTTTTTTTGTGTTCTTTTGTATCGCATGCAACCTTTGTATTCATTTCCAAGATATTTTCAACAAAAAAAAGAAAAAGAAAAAAAGGAAAATTCGAAGATATACACAGCAGAGATAAAAGTCAAATTGTTACCTGAGGAATTTCAACTTGGAATTATTACCTATGAAGTTGAGCCATAATACAAGATTCATTCATGTATGATAGCCTTTTTACTCATGGAGCCATGTAGGTATTCATTTTGAAGACAAGTGGTGTGCACTAGTTATAAGAACTACAAAACAGTCCACTATGCCCTGGCCTTGCTGGATCCTTGTG
>NW_020625657.1:0-426 GCF_003573695.1 Papaver somniferum
ACAAAACATTAATTCTTCGCAGTTCATTTCAAAATACTTCAATTGGTACGCGCAAGAAATAGGCCAATTCCGCCGCTTTTTGTTCAATTTCTCGTGGAGTCAAATTCTCATCAGTACGAGTCAAGGGAATGGCTCCCTGACCTCTAATTTCCATATAAAGGACACGACGAGGAAAAAGACCCTCTTTAATTTCGATTCTAATCGACTGGACATCTTTCATAAGGAATCGAAGGAAGATACGACGATTTATTCTAGGAAATCCACAACGAAAAATACACACTATTCCTTCTTTTCGATCAAATCGGTCATAACCACTACCTACATTCCACGAAATTGTGCACCATGAATAGGAGCTAATGAACAGACCCGCGATCCCATAGAAAGACATAACGATGCCTTGTGGAAAAAAGTGGATTTCCTGAGACG
>NW_020625658.1:0-2827 GCF_003573695.1 Papaver somniferum
CTCCAGATTATTTTTATACTGGAATGCATTCAGCTGGATTTGAGATCTCTCCAGGTACAACAACATCATATGATTTTGGTTATGATGATTTTATTATGGAAAACAATATGTTTGAGGTTGAGAAGTCAGAATTAGAGACATACTTAGCAGAACCAGTTCTTCCTAAAGGAACATCCACTGAAGAAATGAGGTTTAATATCTTAAGTTAGTGGAAGAATCATGCTCATAAGTACCCAACTCTCTCAAGGATTGCAAGAGATGTATTGGCAGTTCTAGTGATAAGTATAACATCAGATTCTCTGTTGAGTATCGGTGGAGTTCATTAGCTCCATATCTTGTTGAAGTATTGCTTTGTTTGGGTGATTGGATGCCAGATCTCACTCTTAGTGACAGTGAGAGTTGTGTTACTGGTAAGTTTCTTTACATCTTAATCTTTTATTTGGTTTTATATTTATTGGGTTATTGCACTGACATTGCCATTTGCCAGCTTAAGTTGCTTAACTGTCTAACACTTTTGATTTTCCTTTCAAAATGCAGAAGTTGAGGACTAAGGAGTAAGGAGGAATGCATTTGCAGATGCAGTTGGAAGTGGAGAATCTGGAGATGGAAGAATGCATTTGCAGTTGCTGCAACAAATGGAGATGGAGTTCCTTTAATCCTTTGTCTTTCCTTTTCAAACATGGTTTTTTCTTTTGCCAGAACATTCAAAGATTCTGAACATGTAATTTGGTTTGGAACATGAACATTTGTATGTTTTTTTTTGTGTGGCATGGATTTAGAACTTATTTTCTAGGATTTAGAAGTTGTTCTGTGTAATTGTCCTGTGCTTTGTGTTTGTCTTGTGACATACCGGATGGTACCGGAAAATTAACCGTCATCCGATAAGTCCAACGTAATGGTAATGGTTTGTGAATTCATATTTCCATCGGAACTTAACGAATATCGGTTAACCGCTCGTTGTAATGGCAACGGCAGCGGCAAAGCCAATATCCGTTACGTTAAGTGTCGTTGACAGGCCTAATAACAAGTGGCATAATTTTGTTCTCAGTTTTCTGGCATAACTGCCATACATAGCCACGGATTGCCGCGCCGCTCGTACAAACCAATGGTCCCTGGTTCAGACCTTACCACTAGTAATGATAAATTTGTAGAACATGAATGATTTCCCTTTCTTGGTTATACACATATTTGATGTTTTTCAGTCAGTTCAATAATTTGTAGTTTTCATCGTGACTTACAACCCCAATGGGGAGAGGTGGTGGTGGATTTGATGAAGGTTTAACGCTGCTTCTTCATTGGAAGAGATGGCTAATGCAAGAGCAATGGGAGACTGACACCATTGGTCTAAAGATACTGTGTAGCTGCTATCAGCTTCACCAATTCTGCCACAAATGCAGTTGCCTGACACATAAAAGTTTGATCGAAGATTTTCTGACACAGAATTTGTTATAGAGAAGCAAAGCCAATTCGTGGAGAACTTGTAATAAGAATGCTTATGTTTGATTCAAGCAGCACCAATTTGGGAACCGTACACCCAAATTGTTAACAACTGGCTAGTACGCTGCTTGTAATCCTAATACCCAATGCACGAGTTTGTGTGCTACTATTTTTGGTGCACTAAAAGAAAATATAGTCGGTGTAAAAAACGGGGGCATTTCTATGCGTTTTTAGTGCACTTCAAGAAAAGTCGAAACGCCTGAGCAGATATCGTTTCAGCCACACAAATAATTGGGTCAGCTTGCAAAAGATGATCGGCATAAAGATGCCATTAGTGTGTTTCCTAGATTGCTTATGTAGTTATGTTGAACTGTACACCTACTGAAAAATGTTGTTTCATGGAATGCCATGATTTGCGGGTATAGCCAAACTGGTCATACCGAAGAAACAGGATGAAGCTATTCCTCACAAAGCTAAATGATCAAACAACCATGGCAAATCGATCAAAACTGACAATAAGATTCTGGAGTGCATATCATAATAAACACTAATAGAACGAACAAACACCAACAATAAAAGAGTCTTCCACTACGTAAAACTTATACGTTGACAAATAAAGCATCACCAAGAGAAGAATTAACGGCATCCAATTCTTTGTTCTCATAAGATGCTCGTTTTCTTTTAGAACTGCTACTACTTTCATCTAGTAGTTCATTATGCTTGCGTTTCGCTTCTTTATCTGCAGCTTCTTCCATTGTAACTTTGGTGTTTCTCTTCGAGTGAGAATCTTGAATTTCAATAGCATCCTTGGACTGTTTTTTCCCCGTTGTACCCATATAAGTACCTGAACTCACCGAAACTAAGCTCTCCACGTAACTCTCCGAGAAAAAATTACCATCATTTATGCCATTTATATCTAGGATCCTAACGCTATCATTCTTTTGGTCGTATAAACCGAGACGTTCACCAACCTGTATTAGAATCTCACTATCTTTAACAGAGCCATAGAACTTTAATAATCGGGGTTCTTCAGTCATTCCTTCTTGGGTAATGGTGAATTGCTTTGTCCAAGATTCTCTCACACCATAATTTTGCATAACCCATACATCAACATGAACGTTACGGACACCACAAATTAAGCAAAGGGAATCTCCCAGCACTTGGACATCAAATATCTCTTCTGGGCATTTCATAGTTTCTTCAGGAAGTGGTAAACCAATGAACTTCTCACTGTTAATATCAAAGGAGATTATAGTTTTTTCACGAGTGGCCGTATCACCTGACCAGTGTACAGCTTCACCTAACCAATGCAGAACACCATTCAGAAGCACACCACCAGTTATATCAGAATGCACATAAAGGATGTTTTGGCCTCTACTCCATGAACCAG
>NW_020625659.1:0-311 GCF_003573695.1 Papaver somniferum
GCAGTTTACGGGTAAGATTCCATGAGAATATTCTCATAAACCCTAAACACGCACGAATTCGTCAATTTCGAGAAGTGAACTTGTTCCGAGATCGAAAAATGGCCATGAGATAACTACGATGAGAATGCAACTTCGCATGAACGATGGATCTTTAGCAGTTTACAGGTAAGATTCCATGAGAATATTCTCATAAACCCTAAATACGCACGAATTCGTCAACTTCGAGAAGTGAACTTTTTCCGAGATCGAAAACTGGCCATGAGATAACTACTATGAGACTGAAACTTAGCATGAAGGATGGATCTTTTGCA
>NW_020625660.1:0-580 GCF_003573695.1 Papaver somniferum
AACCTGAGTTCAGTAATAGGTTGCAGTTTCATCCAATCTAATATATTTCACACCCCAAACCCCACCTGAACGAGAACATCGGGTCTGTATATGGTAATCTTGCAACCTGAGTTCAGTAATTGGTTGCAGTTTCATCCAATATAATATATATTACACCTCAAACCCCACCTGGACGAGAACATCGGGTCTGTCTATGGTAATCTTGCAACCAGAGTTCAGTAATAGGTTGCAGTTTCATCCAATTTGATATATTTCACACCTCAAATCCCACCTGGACGAGAACATCGGTTCTGTATATGGTAATCGTGCAACCTGAGTTCAGTAATAGGTTGCAGTTTCATCCGATCTGATATATTTCAAACCTCAAACCTCATCTGGACGAGAACATCGGGTTTGTATATGGTAATCTTGCAACCAAAGTTCAATAATAGATTGCAGTTTCATCTAATATGATATATTTCACACTTCAAATCCCACCTGGACGAGAATATTGGATCTTTAGATGGTAATCTTGCAACATGAGTTCAGTAATAGGTCGCAGTTTCATCCAATCTAATATATTTCACACCTCAAATCCCAC
>NW_020625661.1:0-419 GCF_003573695.1 Papaver somniferum
CGGTGCATAAATCATTTCCGATTTATATTTTGTATCCACACATATAATTCGTGATGATTTCGAATTCGTTCATCTTTGTAGTGATCTAACATTTTTTGCGTATATAATTTAAATCTATCTTAGTAATTAATAAATACTTCCTGATATGATTTCCAAATAAAATCTTCATTGATTCATTGGTGCATAACTTTTTATTTTATCTTGGATCAAAGTCTTTTTAAATAATTTTTGATGTTTTATTTGATCGATGGTCTAAGAAGACATTTCCCATTCTTTCTCATTTTGCTAATCATTTTCATTCAATTGATTTATACACATTCGTAGTATACTAGTATTCAATCTAATTTTTATATGTTATACATATTTTCAAAGATGATAATTCATCGGTTCATTCCCTTTAACTTCTAATACATTAGCCG
>NW_020625662.1:0-340 GCF_003573695.1 Papaver somniferum
ATTGGTTAGTGCCATCCTAAATACGCATAAATTTCTAGGCTCTGGAGTTTATTTATTCATACTGCAACTAAAAAGTTTCTCCATACCCCCAAACTTAAATCTAACATTGTCCTCAATGTTCTAAAGATGAAATTAAAAGCATGAACAAGGACAAAGTGTTACCATTTGAAGCAAAAGAGATAAGGAAAGATATTACCGTGTTGCATGAGATTGGGTTACCTCCCAAGAAGTGCTAAGTTTAAAGTCTTCAGCCAGACATAGAAAAGGTTTAGTCAACTCGAACCGTATAACAATAGCCGGAATAACTGTGGGTCTTTAAAACCAAAAAGAGATGACAAAA
>NW_020625663.1:0-2892 GCF_003573695.1 Papaver somniferum
AAACGGAGGTCCAAATGCCACATTTTTAGCCAATTTCACCGCAAAACCTTATTTTTCCAAAAACACCTACAAAAGCATAAAATACCATAATAAGTACAAAAATGGGTACTGTCAATATATAGAATCAGGGCACATTAGACACAAAAATGTGTCTATAAAATACTTCCAAACTTATTATTTGCTAGTCCCGAGCAAATCAAAACTACAAAAATAAAATCCTAACTCACTAGGTGTCCCTAATGACCGAGTTAATCTCGGGAGGGTTTACCAGAGGTGTACCCACAAAACCTTTACTCCAGATCCTATCTATCTACGCAGAACCTTGGAAAGCACTAAAGAACCTCCTTGGTTGGGATACTTATTAATTATTGGAGGAAGTACCCTGATGCGAAATTCCAATTGTTGTACACGAGTTTGCACTCAAGTATGCTAGAATTCGTATATAAGTGACAGAGCTCTACTAAGATAGTTTCACTATGGGCATCATATTCGGAGTCAAACTAATCACATGAAAAGATTAAGACATGGATACATGAAAAACATAGATGGTTTTGATGTTAACTAGGTGAACGGTGTTTCTCATATCTGTCTGAAGGCCTCTGCCAAGATGAACCTAACTAAATGACCGAGTTACCGGTCTGACTAATATCAACGCACTGGCATATATAAGGGAACCAGTGGTCAATAATCCTAACTCTAGGCCAACACAACTTGCATATACAAGGGTACCAGTGGTCGACTTTATTGAATTTCATTCCGTTTGTTCTAATGGTCTGGTCTCAATTTTTCTTTTTCTTTTCCATAATAATTTTTTTTTTCAATCAACTTTTTTTTTTGGTATCTCAATCATTCTATTTCACCTTAGCAATGGTAACAACTTGAATCGTGAGCCCCACCTAATCACTTAGAGCAACATAGGTTAAAATGAAAAAATAAAAACAGAAGTGAAAAGGACTCAACGAGATATGGTGAAACTATCATGTTATTTCTAACACCTGAGCTCTGTGCTTTTATGGATAGACTCTTTAGATGTTTCCATCTAGTCATATTGGTTCCTCAACTCCTAAAATTAAAATGCTTCCATCCACTTAGATTGGATAGTGCTATCCTTAATAGGCATAAATTTCTAGGTTATGGAGTTTATTTATTGCAACTAAAGGAAAAAAGTGTTTCTTCCCCACCCCCAAACTTAAATCTAACATTGTCATCAATGTTCTAAAGATGAAATTAAAAGCATGAACAATGAGAAACTGTTATCACTGGAGGGAAAAGAAATAAGGAAGGATATTACCGTATCACATGAACGCGGGAGCCTCCAAGTAAATGCTAAATTTATAGTCATTATCTATACATCAAATACCTCTTAAAGAATTTCCACCTTCCAAAGTCGTATACCAATAGTCGAAACAATTGTGGGTCCATAAGACCAAATAGAACTTCCACAATAGGAGACAAATGCTCAAAATCAGAAAATGAGCAAATAGAGCACAACCTGATCTAAAGTTTCTCGCAAGACAACTGGATTTATCTGGGGATCCCACTTGGGATTCATATGAGTGTCTCGGCAAACAGATTCATCCGAAAAACGGGTCTCTAACATATGGATTTTCTCCTGGACAGTATCAGGAGGATCGGGTTGTGGAGCCAGAATAGACTCAGGGAATACCTCACTAGGCTTGAGTCCCAAGTTAGGGACTTCCAATGGGGATAATTGACGATCATAAAAATCATTACTACCCCCAAACTTAGGGTTTTCACTACTCTCAGACAATCCTTTAATTTTTGCTTGGATTTCCGAATCTTCAGAGTCCTTGAAATGCTCAAGAGCTTCTTCTAGTTCTACAGTTGGTTCACCTATCTGACTTAATAGGATTGTCTCATCAAATGCATCCAAACAATCATCAAATAAAGTGTCACCCCAATTATCCTGAATTAGATCTTGAACTAAAGTGCTAATCATATTCACTTCCTCTAAATCATTGTAAGATTGTCTAGTAACATTAAAAACATTCAGTTCAGTGGTCATATTACCAAAGGATATGTTCATGAGTCCAGTTCTACAGTTGATGACGGCATTAGCTGTGGATAAAAATGGGCGACCCAAAATCACCGGTATCTGAGCACTAGCATCCTGAACAGGTTGGGTATCTAGGACTACAAAATCCACTGGATAAATGAATTTACCAACCCCAATCAAAACATCCTCTATGACATCACGAGGTACTTTGACAGACCTATCAGCTAATTATAGGCTCATTTTAGTCGGCTTCAACTTACCAAGACCTAGCTGGTTGTAAACATTATATGGGAGTAAGTTAACACTAGCTCCTAAGTCAATCAATGCCTTATCCACTGAATAATTACCGATCACACAAGATATAGTAGGGCATCCAGGGTCTTCGTACTTAGGGGATGTTTGGTTCAAAATGATCGAACTTACCTGACCAGCTAAAAAGGCTTTCTCATTGACATTAAGCTTACGCTTTCGCGTACAAAGGTCCTTAAGGAACTTGGCAAAAGCAGGAATTTGCCTAATTGCTTCTAATAAAGGGATGTTGATGTTCACCTGCTTAAATATCTCCATTATCTCGTTGAAAGTCGACTCTCTCCTTGTTGGAGATAACAACTGTGGATATGGGGCTCTGGGTACAAAAATAGACCTATTTGGAACCACATTGGCATCATTAGAAACTTTTTCAGTCTCTTCAGTTAGTGGCTCCTCTTGAGAACCAAAAGGTGGATCTACAGTGTTTCCACTATCGGGCATGGTTACCTTGTTGTCTAAAACTCCACCACTCCTAAGGGTTGTAATAGCATTCACATTATCAGGTGATCTTCCTCCTACTTCATGAACTCTTTTAGGGTTGAGATTGGTTTGACTAGGAAACCTTC
>NW_020625664.1:0-336 GCF_003573695.1 Papaver somniferum
GCATAACTAGTTATGCAGTTAAATTTGAACTGCATAACATGTTATTCAGCATATTCATACTTCTGCATAACTTGTTATGCATATAAATTTAACTGCATAACTACTTATGCCGTATTGTTTCCTACACATGTTGTGCACCCTTTCAATTACAACCTATAACCTTTTTTTTTGCAGTACTTTGTTAAAACTAGGGTCAATGATGGGATTGCCAAATTTGTTGAAGAATTCATCTTGAATATCCCTATCTCAGTTGAGAAAATGTTCATTCCAATGAACTATATAACAAAGGAAAATCCTGCTGGTACACATTGGACATTGTTAGAGTATGACTTTTCA
>NW_020625665.1:0-658 GCF_003573695.1 Papaver somniferum
TAAAATTAAAGAATTAATAGATGTCACCTGGAACGATAAAAATTGTTTAAAAACATCTAATAATATACAAAAACTGGTAAATTTAATAGGATGGTTCAAAAGAATACACAGAAGTATAGGTGAATGCTTAGTTTTATAGTAGGCTTGTTATCAATAACTCATAGTCCTTTACAATCAAAGAATTATTAGATGTCACCTGGAACGATAAAAACTGGTTAAAACATCTAATAATATACAAAAACTGGTACATTTACGAGGATGGTTCAAAACAATACATAGAAGTATAGGTGACTGCTTAGTTTCATAGTAGGCTTATTATCAATAACTTCTAGTCCTCTAAAATTAAAGAATTAATAGATGTCACCTGGAACGCTAAAAACTGTTAAAACATCTAATAATATACAAAAACTGGTAAATTTAAGAGGATGATTCAAAAGAATACACAGAAGTATAGGTGACTGCTTAGTTTCATAGTAGGTTTGTTACCAATAACTCATAGTCCTTTAAATTAAAAAATTAATAGATGTCACCTGGAACGCTAAAACCTGGTTAAATCATCTAATAATATAAAAAAACTGGTAAATTTAAGAGGATGGTTCAAAAGAATACACAGAAGTATAGGTCACTGCTTAGTTTCAAAGTAGGCTTGTTATCAATA
>NW_020625666.1:0-541 GCF_003573695.1 Papaver somniferum
GCATAAGCAGGGATTTGCTTGATTGCTTCAAGAAAAGGAATGTTGATGTTGACTCTCTTGAACAGATCTAACATCTCATTATAATGCGTACTTTTCTGTTGATAGATCAATCTTTGAGGAAATGGGGAAACAGGAGAATGAGTTGGCAAAGGGACATTCACAGCAGTAGAATTGTCAGATTTTTCAACTTGCTCAGGTTCTTTGGTTTTCTGGGGTTGTGGAGACTGCGTGGAATTTGTATCAGATTCATTAGGTTCGCCCACGTTGTTCTCGATGACTTTACCACTTCGGAAGGTGGTAATGGCATGGATTTGATCGGGTGAGGTTTCAGTGCAGGATGTTGTGCCTGTTTGAAATATCCTCTTTGGATTTTGTTGGGGTTGGCTAGGAAGTTTACCCTTTTCTCTCTCACACATTTGATCCATCTTTTGATCTAGATTTTTCTGACTTTGCATCAAACTCTGGAACATTTCCTCTAGGGTGGATAATCTCTTGTCGGTATTGTGTTGAGGATATGATTGTTGTTGAGAGTTTGATTGTT
>NW_020625667.1:0-365 GCF_003573695.1 Papaver somniferum
GCATACTTCCATTAGAATTTTACTTGCTTTGGTGGCGCAGTTTGGTCTTGAGCTTGTACTACTCGATGTGAAAACTGCTTACATGGTGACTTGGAGGAGACGATTTATATGAAGCAACCTGAGGGTTTTGAAGTAGCGGGTAAAGAAGATAGGGTATGTAACTTGAAGAGATCGTTGTATGGCTTCAAGCAGTCTCCAAGGCAGTGGTACAAACGATTCGACAAGTTTATGAAGACATAAAAGTACTCAAGCAGCAACTATGACTCTTGTGTGTACTTCAAAAAGCTCAAAGATGAATCATTTATCTACCTACTTTTATACGTAGATGACATGCTTATTGCGTCTAAAAGTGAGGTGGAGATTCA
>NW_020625668.1:0-621 GCF_003573695.1 Papaver somniferum
GTATGCTTAACCCCCCAATGATGGAGGTCGTGAAGAAAGAGATCCTCAAATTGCTAAGTGTGGGGGTGATTTACCCAATTTCTAACATCAAGTGGCGCATGTGGTACCTAAGAAATCAGGTGTCACTGTTGTTAGAAATCAAGATGATGAACTTGTTCCTACAAGAGTTCAAACAGGATGGAGAGTATGCATAGACTACAGAAAGCTTAATGTCGTAACCCGAAAGGATCACTTTCCTTTGCCTTTGATTGATCATATGTTAGAGAGGTTAGCAGGACATTCACATTATTGCTTTTTGGACGGTTATTCGGGATACAATCAGATTGTTATTGCATCGGAGGATCGAGAGAAGATTACTTTGACTTGTTCTTTTGGTACGTTTGTCTACAGACGGATGTCGTTTGGTCTTTGCAATGCACCTGCCACTTTTCAGAGGTGTATGATCAGTATATTTTCTGACTATATGAAACGCATCATTAAGGTATTTATGGATGATTTTAGTGTTTATGGTGATTCATTTGATTTTTTCTACAAAATCTTGAACTTGTGCTTAGAAGATGCATAAACACTAATCTTGTTTTAAATTGGGAGAAATGTCACTTTATGGTAAACTATGGAACA
>NW_020625669.1:0-764 GCF_003573695.1 Papaver somniferum
GGTCTAAAGAGCAAAACCGAATTTTTAACGAAAAGCATAGGCAGCTGTACACGCTTTGCTTTCGTAAAAATGACCAGAAATATTTTGTTCCTTTTTAAACTTGATATTTTCTATGATATGTAATATTTCTAATGAGCCATTATTTGTCTAGTTCTGACTGAAATTGAAGGTCCAAAGAGCAAAACAGAATTTTTAACGAAAAGCATATGCAGCTGTACACGCTTTGTTTACCTAAAAATGACCTGAAATTTTTGGTTCCTTTTTAAACTTGATATTTTCCTATGATATGTAATCTTTCTAATGATCCCTCATTTGTCTATTTCTTACTAGAATTAAAGGTCCAAAGAGAAAAAATATAATTTTTAACGAAAAGCATAGGCAGTTGTACACGCTTTGCTTTCGTAAAAATGACCTGAAATATTATGTTCCATTTTATTCTTGATATTTTTCTATGAAATGTAATCTTTATAATGATCCATCATTTTTCTAGTTCTGACTGTAATCTTTATAATGATCCATCATTTTTCTAGTTCTGACTGGAATTGTAATCTTTATAATTGGCCTATGCTTTTCGTTAAAAATTCTGTTTTGCTCTTTGGACCGTCAATTTCATTCAGAACTAGACAAAAAATGGCTCATTAGAAAGATTACATATCATTGAAAAATATCAAGTTTAAAAAGGAAAAAATATTTCAGGTCATTTTACGAAGTGAAAGCGTGTACTGCTGCCTATGCTTTTCGTTAAAAATTCGGTTTTGCTCTTT
>NW_020625670.1:0-437 GCF_003573695.1 Papaver somniferum
TGGATGAAAATGACCAAGTTTATGTGTAGATTATGGGTAGTGCCGGCATTAAAGAAATTATTGAATCTACGCCAGAATTCTGATTTTCTTACTCTTGCATAGTTTTGCATAATTCTGGCATTGGATTTTGATAAATATACTATGCCGGTATTGTTTATAAATAGGTGTTTGTGGGCGAAAACCGTTTCTGCTGATTTTGGTAATTTTGGGTGTGTGTAGGTGATAAACGAATCTAAACCCTAAACAATGTATTGCACGAGAGTACTTTTAATTCGAGAAATCAATCTGTACAATCCTGTCCTAAACCAAGAAATGGACGTTCCAGGCTTGCTTCGGTCACAAAGTGAAGGAGAAGGGTTGGTCTTAGGGAGGGAAGCGAAGAAAGTGTTGAGACCAGAATAGTTGATTCTGGAAGTGTGGTCGTTTTGTGACTTGTA
>NW_020625671.1:0-902 GCF_003573695.1 Papaver somniferum
TGTAATTTCATATATCCTCCCATTCTCCACGAGAGTTCTGATTTATTGGCAAAGAGGCGAAGAAATAGATTAATCATTCCATTTCAATCTAATCAAGAACGAGATAAAGAACGAATACCCCGTTCAGGTATCTCAATTGAAATACCCATAAATGGTATTTTCCGTAGAAATAGTATTCTTGCTTATTTCGATGATCCCCGATACAGAAGAAACAGTTCGGGAATTACTAAATATGAGACTCTAGAGATGCATTCTATTGTAAAGAAAGAGGATTTTATTGAGTATCGAAGAGCAAAAGAATTTAGGCAAAAATACCAAAAGAAAGTAGATCGCTTTTTTTTCATTCCTGAGGAAGTGCATATCTTATCCGGATCTTCTTCCATAATGGTACGGAATAATAGTATTATTGGAATCGATACACGAATCACCTTAAATATAAGAAGCCGCGTAGGGGGATTAGTCCGAGTGGAGAGAAAAAAAAAAAGGATTGAACTGAAAATCTTTTCTGGAGATATCCATTTTCCTGGAGAGACAGATAAGATATCCTGGCATAGCGGCATCTTAATACCACCGGGAACAGGAAAAAAAAATGCCGGGGAAAATTGGATCTATGTCCACGGATCACACCTATAAAGAAAAAGTTTTTTGTTTTGGTTCGACCCGTAGTCACATATGAAATAGCGGACGGGATAAATTTAACAACGCTTTTCCCCCCTGACCTGTTGCAGGAAAGGGATAATTTGCAACTTCGAGTTGTCAATTATATCCTTTATGGAAATGGAAAACCCATTCGAGGGATTTATCACACAAGTATTCAATTAGTTCGAACTTGTTTAGTATTGAATTGGAACCAAGAGAAAAAAGGTTCGTCTATAAAGGAGGTTCAGGCTTCTTTTGTTGAA
>NW_020625672.1:0-504 GCF_003573695.1 Papaver somniferum
AAGCATATTTAAAGAGGAGGTATCCAATGAATGTTTGATTTTTTCACTCTAGGATTTCAGGGAGGTATAGACTGGTTTTGTAAAATATGTTCTTCAAAGAACATGTTGCATCTTCTTGTTATTTTCTCAGATATAGAATTGCTATGCTGGAAAATTTTATACATCTCTCCGACCGGATGCACCAATCCATGATGCATATTTTAGTCAAATCCACCTCTGAAATTTTCTTATTGTGAGAAGACTCAAACCAGCTAGTAACCCATTCCGCTAGATTGTTTTTTTCTCCTAACCGAACTTTTCTCTGAAGGAAAAAACTCCATTAAAGCAGAGTTCGGGTAATTCGACAAAGTTTTTCACATAATTCTTAGCCGAACTTCTCTATGTAACTTCCATTTTCAACTCATTTTAATGATTACTACTCATTTTTTCAACCAAAAACGAATCACAAGTAATGGGTTTGTGGAAATTTCTTTAAATCGACGACGACAAGGAAGAGGAAAAAGA
>NW_020625673.1:0-412 GCF_003573695.1 Papaver somniferum
AACTTCATGCATATTTGGCGAAAGGAGAAACACCAAGAAATAGATTGGAAACACACAAGTTAAAAAGCCGTGCAACGAATTATGAATTAAGAGATGGGTTGTTATACCGAAAATCCTTTAATGGACCATCACTCATATGTTTGACACAAGAGGAAGGAGAAAAGGTGCTAAAAATATTACATAGTGGGGATGCTGGCAATCATAGTGGAGGAATATCTTTGGCACATAGAGAAAAAATGCAAGGTTATTACTGGCCATACATGCATGAAGATGCAAAACAAATATCAAGACGTTGCGAAGATTGTCAGCGGCATGGAAAGAAAATACATGCACCTGGAGCACCATTGTCATCTTCAACCAGTGTGTGGCCTTTTGGAAAGTGGGGCTTAGATATTGTGGGGACATTTTTACC
>NW_020625674.1:0-568 GCF_003573695.1 Papaver somniferum
TTTTTTTTTTAAATATGATTAATTTATTGAATCATGTTGTTTAATTTAATATCATTAGTGTCTTGCTCAACAAAAATACTTAGTGTATGTGTTTGCGAAAATATATATTACTCTGTGTATTTTCAGAATTTTAGAAAAATCTAAAAGTGGATTTTTTTTTCCTTCTGAAATGGGGCATATTTTTATTTTATTTTTCATTAGTTGAAAAAGAATTTACTTGATTTACTTTCATTAGTTGAAAATAATTTCAATAATATATGTTTCCGAAACAGTGCATATTTTTGCTTTATTTTCGTTAGTTGAAAATAATTCGTGAGCGAGATATTTTGAAAATTAGCAGCAAGAAACTCCTGATTTCGTGTCCGTTTTCCACATGATGTACTTTGTAGGTTATTTATCTCTATTGATAGATAACTAATCATCATATGTTGGTTGATTTTAAGTGGTTTTATTGGCTTAAGTTATGTGCTTTACCAATATTTATTAGTCCAAATTAATTGATAGAGGTTATATTAAAATGCATTTGGGTGATGATTATGAGCCTAGCGAAATTTTCGATCTCGAATTT
>NW_020625675.1:0-470 GCF_003573695.1 Papaver somniferum
ATTAGGCAAGGGGATATTTTGTCCCCTTTCCTCTTCATCCTATGTATGAAAGTTTTCTCCAGAACTCTAAAGAAAGCGGAAAACGAAGGAAAAATACATGGCATCAAAATTGTGAAAAAAGCTCCTCCCATTAGTTATTTATTATTTGCGGATGATTGCATCATTTTCTGCAAAGCAAACACAAATGAAGCTAATAACATCCTTGACATGATTGCTAGTTTCATCTCTTGCTCGGGGCAAATGATAAACCTCTCTAAGTCTGTAATCTTTTCAAGCAATAACACCTCTTCTGATAAGAAATTGAGTATAACAGGTCTCATGAAGGTTAATCCTATATCCCTTAAAGATAAGTATCTAGGGTCTCCCTTCTTTGCTAACAAGTCAAAAGTTAAAGCCTTTCATCCAGTGATTGATCTCATCAAACACAAGATGGGGGGATGGAATAACAAAACTATCAACCCCGCGGGGAA
>NW_020625676.1:0-731 GCF_003573695.1 Papaver somniferum
TCAGGGACGGTGGGAAACTGGAAACTGTTCCACACATTACTGTGCTAAAATCTTGTCATATCGATGACACCTTTCAACTTGTGAACCTTAGGGATTCCTAGGTGGTAGTATGGGATGCCATCTAGGATACCTGGTCGAGATATCCTCTTGGCACTGGCCAATTACGATTCTTGGTATTTTTGTGGGCACTTTTGGATTCCTGGGAAGGCGGTATAAGACGGTTGCTCAAAAGGTCTAAATTGTTGTTCACGATAACTTGAAGAAACCCGTGATTTCTGAGCATCTGATATGGGACTTTTGTTCAGGAATCTAAACCGAAGATTTTTTCCATAATAGTTTTTGTTTTGAATTTCTGGGAAGAAATTATTTAAAAGGGTGAATAATATAACACTCCATGTTTTTATCATGACGCATGCTAAAAGATGCGCCATGGCTTGAGATGAAGCTTCATCCACAACTTCTGTTGCGCAAGAGAATGAACATTGGGCCTTGGCCAATGGGTTGGCAGTGAACAACCAACATGGCTGGAGATCGGGTTGGAAGCGGACAACCAACATGGTTGGAGATCGGATTGGAAGTGAACAGCCAACATGGCTGGACATCGGTTTGGCAGCGAACAACCAACATGGCTGGACATCGGGTTGGCAGCGGACCGTCGTCATGGCCGGACATTGAAACTGGCCTGTGAGCCAGAACTGAATGTACATCCATTACGGCCGTACATCGCAGTT
>NW_020625677.1:0-1042 GCF_003573695.1 Papaver somniferum
TATTAGGGATTGAGAAAAGGGGGAGAAATCAATGTATAAAAGGAGGGGTTATGTTGTGTATCGGGTATGCAGGGAGTGAGGAGAACATAACTTAGTTTTAATCTCTTGCTTTTGTTATTGAGTGACTTAATAGAACTCAGTTGAAAAGGAAGAGCTTGCATTTTATGAATATCAAAATTCCATCTGTTTCTATCAAAGATATTAAATAACTTTCTTAGTTAGGGCTTTGATGAAGCCCTTAGCTTACTGCTAGTTTCTTTGTTAATGAAATTGTTCTTACAGAGCTTAATTGAATAGGATTCAGTTTAGTATTTATGTTACAATGCATAACTTTCATCTATTATGTCCTGCATCCTAGGTTGTTAGATCAATTATTTGTTGTTGCATCAACTCATGCTCCATTAGATGTTTTCAATTTGTGATTAGTTGTACCCTAACAAGACAACTAATACTATGGATTGATACCTTAGTTGTGACTAAACTATCCATCTTTGAAATCCTTTTGGAAAGGCGATATACTCGTATCTTCACCACTGATCCGTTACAAGGGATAAGAACAATTTCTGTAACTAAATTTTCTAGTAGAAGTTAAGTGGTAAATTTCCTTAGTGCCTTTCATTTGTATGTTTTCAACTATCCTTGCATCCATATTTTCATTTCACTTTTCTAGTTTAATCTCCATAACAAATATCTAGTCATTTCGACAACCCGTTGTTTGATCTAAATTGGTAAAGCAAATCTCTGAAATTTAACGTTACACCGACCTAGTTTCTGTGGGTTTGACCCGTATTTGCCATGTTTACATTGTTGACACTGTGCACTTGCGGTTTAGTAAAATTGTAGGCTAACTTTCTAGTTCTACCAAGTTTTTGGCGCCGCTGCCGGGGACTCGGTAGCGGTGTAGCTGAAGTTCTTCGTTACTTTACTGATTTTTAGATTAATCTTGTATATATTCGTTTGAATTTTGTTTGTTGTTAGCTGTTTGAATTAGTTTAGATTACAAGTACTTAAGCAGTAATATTATGTAGTTAGTCTTCCTTTT
>NW_020625678.1:0-695 GCF_003573695.1 Papaver somniferum
TAAAAGATGCGCCATTGCTCGAGATAAAGCTTCATCCAAAGCTTCTTTACATAGTGAGATGCGTTTGGCCAAGGGCCAACTTTTGGTGCGAAGGCATATTGGCAAAAGTCCAATATTGCATCATCATGATGCATTAGGCCAGTTGGGTAGGTGTCCTTGAGCTTGCAACGTAATCATTGCGCATTACGAAGATTATTGGCTTAAATTCAATATTGCACAAACATTGTGCATCAGCCAGTGAAGGCTGGCAGAACGAGTGGTGCACAATCATTTTGCATCAGCCAGAGAGGGATGGCGGAACAGGTAGTGCACAATCATTGCACGCAATCATTGCGATGAACAGTGAAACAAAATCATTGAGGGGAGTTGGTGAGTGATTTTTCCTCCCCTTTCCGTACTTGTACAAATTCCATTAAGACGTATATAGGGAGGGGTGGTGAGTTGAAGGTGAATATGCAGACGATGTACCAAGTAAGCTTCATAGCTTAGCCGTAAGAGTATAAATGATTTCTATGGCTCATTTATAGTTGCCAAGACTTTCGAAGAGGGCATTTGATGCTTAGGCATCATTATGCCATGTCGTGGACCCGATGATGCATGATCATTATGCATCTTTGACAAAATGGCCTACGGACCAGGCCATTACCATCTTTGCTGGGCTACGACCTTGAAAACGAGTTGGAATAAGTTTATGT
>NW_020625679.1:0-659 GCF_003573695.1 Papaver somniferum
AAAAAAAAAAGAAAATAAGAGGGGAAGACAAAGCGGTTTGCGATCATTGCAACAAGATACTAGGAGGAAAAAGCAACCATGGGACAAAGCATCTACATGATCATATGAAAAGATGTCCTCGACTTAAACAGACAGACATAAGACAAGCGGTACTTACTCCGAGTAGAAAAAAAGATGTGCGAAACCAGCTTACAACATATAATTTTGATCAATCTATCGCCAGGAAGGAGCTCGCTTACATGATAATTGTACATGAATACCCGCTTTCCATCGTCGAGCATGAAGGATTCAGAATATATTCAAATGCACTCCAACCACTGTTTAAGGTGGTATCCCGAAACACCATTAAAAATGACATTTTCAAAATATACGATGAAGAAAAAGTTAAAATAATGCAGCTTTTAGAGAAACATCAAGGAAAAATTGCATTAACCACTGATATGTGGACCAGTAAACAAAACAAAGGATACATGGTCATTACATCTCATTTTATCGATGATTCATGGATCCTACAAAGCCAAATTATCAGGTATGAATACATATACCTATATATTTTATGTAGATGTTTTCTCTATTGCTAATACATGTGTTATCTGTACTAGGTTTATGTATGTTCCATGTCCACATACAGCTGAGGTCCTCTCGGAAGCATTGATGGA
>NW_020625680.1:0-541 GCF_003573695.1 Papaver somniferum
TTTTTTTTTCGGAGTTGTCAAGCTCAAGTTGAGCATCTACTACATATGCTAGTAGTAGGTGTAGTAGGGTGTTTTATCTTGGAGATATCCGTCCTGTGAGGGTTAAAGCATCACTCTTGAGTGTAACCGGGCGCTAATGTCTTAAGGGCAACGTGTTGACTCACTCTGTTTTTCCAAAGTTTTGCCTTGTTGCTGTTGTGGAGATATGAGAAGCTCGTTCGTTTCGTCAATCTATCATTTCCATTATAAAGGAGATAAGTATTAATAACTTTTGCTTATTTGATTTTTTCTTTATTTTAATTATTGCACCCACCAATCTAAAGACATAACTATGTGTAATAATAGAAAAAATGGTTGGTTGGTTTGTGAATCATGGATGTTAATTGTGGAGTGAAAAACAAAAACGAATTTTTTGGTCAGCTGTAGAGTTTCGATATTATCTCTTAACCTCGAAGGAATTTCGATGAACCCTTTTGACACAACGTAGTAGACATCCTGGTAGTTACCCACGTAAAATTTCAGAATTTGTGGAGTTGTAAAA
>NW_020625681.1:0-893 GCF_003573695.1 Papaver somniferum
GCATCTCTTACTAAATAAAAGGGAAAGGAGGTAAGAGAACCAACACACACCAGAACAAAAGAAATACCTAAGAAACATGATAATACCTCAGCTGGCACAGACCATAGAAGCTTCCAAGGATCGCAACCCGCGAGATAACAATGTTGGGGAAGAGGATCCTCACGAGGAACTCCTTTCTCATCAACACCCCAAATGAAGAGGCCCCCAACCACCAGAGGAAACATCGTTCAGTCATCATCACAAGAAAGGCGAAGTTGGTCATTTCTCCCAAGCTTGAAGGGATCCAGGTCTAACAGAAGAGTTTTGGAGGGAGCAGAAATGACATTCCGAATGAGCTCGATGCCCCACTCCTGGTACTTCCTTTCGCTGGTAAACCTATCCGAATAGTTAGCCACGAAAGAATCCACACTGTAATTGCGGGAGTCATACTTCTCAACTCCAGATGAAGCTTGCGAAGTGCCGCCCTCGGAGCGAATCCAAAACTTATTAGAGATACGAATTGCATTACCAGAAAGTTGGAAAACCCCGCACTGAAGCTTATTCAGAATCTCCAGGAAGATAGGGTTAGAAGGGTTGTAGAGAGGGAAAGATAACCCAACTCTCAATTGACCAGCACTAACAATCATCTTGTCTGCAGACCAAGTATCGGACTGAATCCATATATAGTTCAGATCCATGTCTTGAGTTGCAGAAATATGAGGAGATACAGAAGAGTCACGGCAGGGGTTAAAGTGAGACCCATCTTTTGAAAATCTGCCTGAAATTCCTCAAGGGTTTTGAGGGTGGCAGACAGTGAAACATTCTTTGAAGCCATGACGATACAGGAAAAGTGAGAAAAATAAGAGAATAGAGGGGTAACAATGAGGGTAGAAGCAGGAGCAGAAGAGGTAATA
>NW_020625682.1:0-607 GCF_003573695.1 Papaver somniferum
GTGTGGAACCTCTTGATGAATGTCTATGCATCTTTTGCAGGTTCTTGCTTCAATCTCGTCAAAGTTCGAAATTCCTCCAAGTGCTCTGATGATGGAATGTCCGTCAAATCTTCTGGATCAGAACTTTCTTTGTTGGAGAGATATGTAACCAAAGTCTCTTTGTAAGTACCCATATTTTCAGCGTGGATCCATGCTCTTCTGAAAAACGTGTCATATCCTGGATCTTTCTGATTATGTGAAACTTGGTTCCTGTCCAGGTTGAACTTATGTTCACTTTGAGAATGATGTGGCCATAATTATTTCCGAGCGTTCCTTCAAGGTATCTGATTGAGATGGAGCATGAGTATCTTCTTGTCGAGTGATGCATGTGGATCCGATGGTTTTCAGTGGAATGTTGTTGATGGCGGTGTCAGCATCGATCGACGTTCTTTCCAATTTGTTTCTTCTGAGATTGATTGTGGTAAGCAGTCCCCAGTCGTACACCTCTTGGTCCGTGGATGGAGGCTCAAGAAGTATTTTCGGAATGGACTTCTTGACATGATGTGTTCAGTGCTGTGAACATGTCTCTCCTTCGTGCCTTCGACAGATAGAGCAATTCACGTTCGAC
>NW_020625684.1:0-327 GCF_003573695.1 Papaver somniferum
CTATTAGCATGAAACAATATTCCATATAACGGAAAAACATGAACTCATTTCCTTTTATAAAACATTTTCACATGAAACACAAACAACCATGGCATAACAACATGAATTTATTTCAAGCATTTATACAAACAAGTTAACTGCATCCATGTAACATCATATGTTTCATAGTGATACCTTTATCAGATCAACCTAAAAAATTTAGTTCACATTTCTGACACCATAATGTAAAACATATGAAAATTTCATAGTAAACCAACGGTTAAAACAAAACTTATTGAATTTACAATTACATTATAGAAATTAGGCAGATTACATGTAATTACTAAG
>NW_020625685.1:0-2410 GCF_003573695.1 Papaver somniferum
AGTAATATATAAGTGGATCAAATATGCCTTTATCAGTTTATTTTATGAGGAAAAAAGCGGCTTCTGGGTTTTAAGTTTGTAACCCACAGTCTGGACACAAAAATAAGGAGGCAATATATCCGCAGTTTCAGGAGTAATGCAAATTCATGATTTTTTCTTCTTCATTTGAAGAATCAAACGTTCAACACATACCACAATATCTGACTCGGCAATATAGATATGTTTGCGTTCACAGCATAAAAATAGTCATACACCAACGACAGCAAGAACATTATCCGATAAATTGACAACAAGTTCGACTAGATTATGTTTGAGGAAAGAAATGGATTGACATGCTGCATAGGTTAGCTTCATACGTATTTCACAGTGACCAAAGCAGTTAAAGTTTCCAACTGAAAAAGGTATGAATTTCATAGCGAGTCCTATGTATAACCTTTACTAATTTCAGGAAAATTTAGAAGTGGCATGATATCAGGAAAAGTTAGAAGTGGCATGATATTTTCTTGGAAGGTGGTTTTAGCTAGTAACACGGGGAGTCGACAATTAGTTTTCTTTATGGGGTATTTCAATATATCAATATATACTCAATTTTCTAGCATAGCAGTTTATCACTAGACCCATTTCACTCTGACCAGCGACCTGAATCCCCTCCATCCACCCTCTTTAAGTAATTCATCCACCCTAGCCAAACAGTAACTAAATGAAGGATGCTACACAACACATATAGTTTACTTGCCCAGTTGTGGCATAGACTTTCAAAATTCAAATGTGTTTACGGATATTTACCTATAGCTACAGGCATGCAACAAAGCCAATTGCATTGTTCACGCTATAAGTCGGTAAAAGCAAAGTTGCCACATCAGTAAGTTTCTAAAAATCTCCGCCCAGTTGATCTTTAACAGACTCAATCTTGCATAATATAAACTATGACTAAGCAAATATAAGAGTTCCAAAAAGCTCACCTCTTCATCAACAGTTATGGGTCTACTGTAGGTGGAATCCGAATATCAAAACCTGCTTCAGCTTCTGAAGGTTGCGTATTCATTTGATAACCATGTACAAAAAAATCACTCATCCTCAACCAAAATTCAAAAACAATCAATCTTCAGTACACTAGAACGTACACCAAAACTCACCGTATGGATATTGCAAAATCACCGTAGGCAAAGAGTACCAGTTTTCAAATACACAAGATCACCAATACACTTTCCTAATTCATGGCTAATCCAGGTTTAAACCAAATCAAACTTTGCCCCTCTCTGTATCAAGTCATAACTTCCAGACTCTTCATCAAACATCCTTAATAATCAACTTCCAGGTGATCTATCAACATAAAAATAAAATAAGACTAAGTAATGATAAATGGGTAATCATCATCCATTTCAATACTAACCAAATTCACACACTGAATCATACATAAGCTGTAAAGTAAAGTTGTCTTCCAGCATGAGAAAAGAGTTGTTGTTTTTCTGGGTGGTAGAATTAGGTGCAAATTAACAAACAAAATGAGAGGAAGAAGTAATTAGGGCATACCAATTCTTTCAAAAAGATTAAGGATTCACGGTACATCTTTTCCGAAATGCATGCTTGACATAATTGCTGCTGATTCTTCAATTTTTTTCTTAGATTTTCTCATCTCCTTGAAGCAAAGAGAGAAAGACTGATGTTTTGAATCTGAAGGCAAATGAATGAATAGGAATTGGGGTTTTAAAGTCTTACCATATTTTTAGTGCACATTGGACACTTGTAAAGTCCAGATTTATTTACATAGGTTGTGGCTCCTGCCAAAGTGCAGCCACCTAAGAGCAACTCTTACGGTGGAATCCATCCATCTTCCACGCCACCTCAGCACTTGGAACTGTGGATGGAAGCGCAAGTGAAATGGTGGAATAGTAGAAACGCTATTCTTAACAGCGCTCAGTGTTATTCTTAATAGCGCTAAAAAAAACGCTATTAAGAATGAAGCTTCTTCATTTCTCAGCCGTTAGATTCTCAACAACTCAATTTATATCTACGGATAAAAAAAAACGCTATTAAGGATGGAGCTTAGCTCCATTGAGAATGGGGCTTTTTTTCAACCGTTAGCGTTTTTTTGTCTTTTAGGCGCTATTCTTAATGGCGTTTTACGCTATTATTATTAACGTTTCAATGGATTCCATGGACCATTCCACCAAACCATGGAACCCTGCTTGGATTTCTATGGAAGATCCCAACTTGGAAGTCATTAGACTTGACATTCTATGGATTTTCCACACTTGGAATAGGTTGGATTCCACCATAAGACTTGCTCTAAGTGTGATGCCTTGGTATTACTTTGCTGGCAGGCTGGCTCCGCTTGGGCTTGCTGTTTCTTTTTTTGCCTCCATTTTACAAATTTGATTTCTTTTTCTTTTTTTTCTTTTTTTTTTTT
>NW_020625686.1:0-336 GCF_003573695.1 Papaver somniferum
ACGAGATTCGTAGAGATGCATACGATAGTGCTACGGAGTATAAGAACAAAATGAAACTTGTGCATGATAGGAATATTTTACGAAAGTCATTTTCTCCAGGTCAAAAAGTTCTTCTGTATGACACTCGTTTGCATCTATTCCCCGGGAAGTTGCGCTCTCGGTGGACCGGTCCTTTTGTGGTCTGTACTATTTTTCCTCATGGTGCTGTTGAGATTGAGACACCAGATGGTAGTAGTTCTTCGAAGGTTAACGGTCAGCGATTGAAGCCCTTTTTAGAGCCTTTTCCTACAGGTGATGTTGAGGAGGTCCCTCTGGAGGACCCTGTTTACCTTGATT
>NW_020625687.1:0-329 GCF_003573695.1 Papaver somniferum
AAACTGTTTTTCACTATTTTGAACGTTTTAATGATTTGTTGAGTGAATGTCCGCACCATGGAATTGAGAAGTGGAGACTTGTCGTCATCCTCTATGAGGGACTAGACTCTAAATCTCGAACCATGGTAGAGTCTATGTGTAATGGTGAATTCATTGATAAATTTGTGGATGATGCATGGAATTTTTTAGCCGAGATTACAGAAAAAACCCATCAATGGGAATCCGTTAGGGAAACAGGAACAACACCACATGAGATGAATCACCCTCATGAATTAGAGTTTTATTCTTGTAATAGCTCCGACCTTAGGATTGAAAATTATCCTAGATTG
>NW_020625688.1:0-906 GCF_003573695.1 Papaver somniferum
GCATGCCAAGCCGTGCAAACCTAGGGCCAAGCCGCCACATGCGCCATTGGCACATGCCAAGCGACGCTTGCGATCTAGCATGCCAAGCCGTGCAAACCTAGGGCCAAGCCTCCACACGCGCCATTGGAATATGCCAAGCGACGCTTGCGACCTAGCATGCCAAGCCGTGCAATCCTAGGGCCAAGCCGCCACACACGCCATTGGCACATGCCAAGCGACGCTTGCGACCTAGCATTCCTAGCCGCCACACGCGCCATTGGCACATGTCAAGCGACGCTTGCGACCTAGCATGCCAAGCCGTGCAAACCTAGGGTGATTATTTATTTTTCGGGGTTGTAGTAGTGAGGTTCAAACTCTCGGACTTGTGAAGGATGATTTTTTTTAGACTTAATAAAAAAAGATAAATATATACAATACAAATATTAACAATGGTGAGAGGTACTGGGACTAATGATTCGGCCAATTTTCATAACATAGGGCTCAATGATTTATTCTCAACAATAATCGCTCAAAACATAAATTATATGGACTCTTATTTTGCCAAAGTAGATTCTCAAAACATTGATTGTAAATGTTAAGCATGGAACATCAAATCACCTAAGCTAAGCATGACCCATCTAATCAAATAACAACCAATTTAATTAAATCATATTTCAATTAATTTTTAATGCAAAAGTCTTAAAAAGAATTAACAAAATTACCCATGTATGAAGCTCGGCCTCCTCCGTCGTCCCAGTGATGGGTTCTAACTCCGCATATTGGAAACACGCTCAAAGGAATTTTTCATTGCTCAAAAGAGGTGTACAAATGATGAAATGGAGATAATAATGAAAATCGGGTGTTTGCAACGTTTATAATTGTTGCAAACACCGTTACAAAGAACGATAAATGAAAAGTGCTGTAGTA
>NW_020625689.1:0-331 GCF_003573695.1 Papaver somniferum
AACCTAGCATGCCATGCCGTGCAAACCTTGGGCCAAGCTACCACACATGCCATTGGCACAAGCCAAAGTGGCGTTTGCAAACTTAGCATGCCATGCCGTGCAAACCTAGGGCCAAACCGCCACACATGCCATTGGATCTTGCCAAAGTGGCGCTTGCAAACCTAATATTCCATGCCGTGCAGACCTAGGGCCTAGCAGCCAATGGCACATGCCAAAGTAGAGCTTGCAAACTAGCATGCCATGCCTTGCAAACCTAGGGCCAAGCCTCCACACATGCCATTGGCACATTCCAAAGTGGCGCTTGCAAACCTAGCATGCCATGCCGTGCAAA
>NW_020625690.1:0-525 GCF_003573695.1 Papaver somniferum
TGCATTGCTAAGCATGCTTCCTCGACACATTCTTCTTCTTGGTGTTGAGACGTGCATATTTCTCAATACTACTACGATGTTGCTAGGCATGCTTCCTCGACACATTCTTCCTCTTGGTGTTGAGACGTGCAAATTCCTGAACACCACTACTGTGTTGCTAGCCATGCTTCCTCAACACATTTTCCTCTTGGTGTTGAGACGTGCAAATCCTCAACGCCACTACTGTGTTTCTAGGCATGCTTCCTCGACACATTCTTCTTCTTGGTTTTGAGACTTGCAAATTCCTCAACACCACTACTGTGTTTCTAGGCATGCTTTCTCGACATATTCTTCCTCTTGGTGTTGAGACGTATAAATTCCTCAACACCACCACTGTGTTGCTAGGAATGCTTCCTCAACACATTTTCCTCTTGGTGTTGAGACTTGCAAATTACTCAACATCACTACTGTGTTGCAAGGCATGCTTCCTCAACATATTCTTCCTCTTGGTGTTGAGACGTGCAAATTTCTCAACACCACTATTGT
>NW_020625691.1:0-493 GCF_003573695.1 Papaver somniferum
GGTGCTTGGTACACGCGCATGAGCATGGGTCGAAACATGTATTTTTCAAGTAGACACGGACTTAGTGCTTGGTATACGCACATGGGCATGAGTCGAAACATGTATTTTTCAAGTAGACACGTACTTGGTTCTTGGTACACGCACATGTGCATGGGTCGAAACATGTATTTTTCATGGTCGAAACATGTATTTTTCATGGTCGAAACATGTATTTTTCATGGTCGAAACATGTATTTTTCAAGTAGACACGGACTTGGTACACACGCATGGGCATGGGTCGAAACATGTATTTTTCAAGTAGACACAGACTTGGTGCTTGGTACACACGAAGGGACATGGTCGAAACATGTATTTTTCTAGTAGACACGGACTTGGTGCTTGGTACACGCGCATGAGCATGGGTCGAAACATGTATTTTTCAAGTAGACACGGACTTGGTGCTTGGTACACGCGTATGAGCATGGGTCGAAACATGTATTTTTCAAGTAGACAC
>NW_020625692.1:0-263 GCF_003573695.1 Papaver somniferum
GCATGGGTCTAAACATGTATTTTTCGAGTTGTATTTATAGGAAAATTAACTTGCAAATCAAGTTAGGTTTAGGTTTTTTCTTATAAATCGAGTTTTGTTTCTTGTAAAACAATTAAACAGAAAAAAAAGAATTTTGCCATAAATAAAACTCTTAAATAAATTATTTATCAAGTTAAAAAACTTGGAAAAAATAATTTCAAGTAGATACGGCCTTAGTGCTTGGTACACGCTCATGGTCATGGGTCGAAACATGTATTTTTCGA
>NW_020625693.1:0-861 GCF_003573695.1 Papaver somniferum
CCTATTGTTATGAAACTGGGGAGTAAGCTATAATAATCTGGCTCGGTACTCGTTTAATTTTTTTTATTAGTTTTTTCTTTTATATTGGAATAAATTGTTGTTCGTTTTGGTTATATTTTTGATTAACATTCTTATTTCGTTTTCTAACTACAAGTTAAAGATTATTTACTTAAAATTGTTTTAAACCATAGTTCATTTCAATCTCCAAACCCCGAACAAAAGTTGAAGCAATCATTATAAAACTTAATAGGTATAAAAAGTTGGTTGTTTGTTTGGTCTTCTTGGCATGGTCTGGTTAATGTAATGGGCTTTGGGCCTCAAAATAAGTATTTTTACTTGGCTTGCCCGACATGATAGCTTTTTGGATAATTGAATATGAATCACGTCCGGCCTGGTCTAGATTATAAAACAGGTCAAGCTTCCGACCTTGCCCAATTTATACCCTTATCTAAGAGTCAGCATTCATCACCCAATTCGCGAACTCGAATGGTCCATCTGCTTTTTTTCGGATGAGTAAGCTACTAATATAATAGATATGGTGTATATTTTTAAATTTAATGGATATTGGATTAGATACGGGTGTAAACTTAAAAATACGCCAGGCACCCGCGTCCATTAAGTTAATGATATGTTTGGAATTTTCAGAGGATATGTGACTAGTTTAAAATTTGTCGATATCCAAAGGGGAAGAGGCGGAGAACACAAGTTGATATTGGAAATGACACCTACACCAACATAGATCCAGCTGAAGGAAATATTACATGTGGTAAAGGTAAGACACCTGAGAAAGGGAAAGGATCAAGTTGTTTTGGAGAATGATTTTGTGCTAAGAGATGTCAAGGATATAACTGTGCACCTACT
>NW_020625694.1:0-429 GCF_003573695.1 Papaver somniferum
GCATGGTCTTTCATCCTTCTTCTATTGTGAAATTTGACTTCCTTCATATTTTCTTGAATCAACGTACATAGAAATGCAATTTTTACTAGACGTATTGCCTCAGAACATATTAATTGTAATTACAATAATTTTTCAAACTTTTTTCTGTTAAAGATGAGTTTAGCTAGTTAACAATTTAGTCTCAGAAATCAATTTGCGACTTATAACGAAATGTTTAGACTTTTTGGAGTTTACGTATATAAAATTAAACATTTTTATGAACTCTTTGTTTTCTTGTTGGCTTTGTCTTTCTATTTGATTCAAGATAGATGAAATTTGTTAGGATTTGGATTAGTTCTGGCTGGTCTTTCATCCTTCTTCTATTGTGAAATTTGGCTTCCTTCATATTTTGTTGAATTAACGTACATAGAAATGCAATTTTTACTAGAC
>NW_020625695.1:0-2526 GCF_003573695.1 Papaver somniferum
GCACAGTGGTACGGCTGGCATGCCTTGGCGCGGAGATGTGGCTGGCATGGTTTGCCATTGGCACAGTGGTGCGGCTGGCATGGTTGGCATGCCTTGGCGCGGAGATGTGGCTGGCATGGTTTGCCATTGACACAGTGGTGCGGCTGGCATGGTTGGCATGCCTTGGCGCGGAGATATGGCTGGCATGGTTTGTCATTGGCACAGTGGTGCGGCTGGCATGGTTGGCATGCCTTGGCGCGGTAGCATGAGAATTAGGGTTTGGCATGGATGATGTTAGTCAATATTAAGGGTTTTGTCATGGAACATGACCCATGTAAAAAAAGGTACCCCGGTAATTCTTACGTAGGCATCCTGATTGATTCAATAAATGTGCTAATGGTCATGGTGACGTCATGTCGGATGTACAGTTTTACGATTTTGACCCTAAGCTAAAAACCACCATCAACACTTGCATATTTTTCTTGAGAAAGAAGAATATTGTCTTTTTGTTGCTGTATTTGCAAACCAAGAAAGTATGACAATTCTACGACATTACCCATTTTGAATTTTCCACTCATAAGATTTAGGAATTCATCTGTTAGAGTTTTTGAGGTGGATCCATATATGATATCATCTACATATATTTGTGCTATAAGAACATTTTTACCACACCACTTGGTGAAAAGAGTTTTATCAGCACCACCTCTAGAGAATCCTTTTTGAAGTAGAAAAGATGTCAACTTGTCATACCAAGCTCTTGGGTCTTGTTTTAGACCATACAAGGCCTTCTTAAGTTTAAAGACATGATCTGGGAACGATGGGTCTTCAAACCCTTTTGGTTGATCTACGAAAACTTCTTCTTTTAAATCCCCATTTAAAAATGCAGATTTAATATCCATTTGAAATAATTTTATCTTAAGATAGCAGGCATAAGCAAGTAAAAGTCTAATAGATTCTAAACGAGCAACAAGAGCAAAAGTTTCATCAAAATCAATACCTTCAATTGAGAATATCCTTGAGCAACAAGACTGGATTTGTTTCTGACAATTGTTCCGAATTCGTATGATTTTTTCTTGTAGATCCACTTGGTTCCAACAATGTTTACTCCTGTCGGTTTTGGAACAACTTCCCACACTTCTTGCCTTTTAAACTGATTGAGTTCCTCATGCATAGAGTTTACCCAGGCTGGTTCACTGAGTGCTTCCTCAATATTTTTTGGTTCTATTGAAGATAGATAGCATGAATAGTGACAGATATTCTGAAGTTCTCTTCGAGTCATAACTCTGGCATTGACATCTCCAATAATATCTTCAGTAGAGTGTCTTTGATGTACCCACTTGGCAGGTTTTTGGACAATACCTTCAGTATCATTGGGTTGTTCAATAATACTTTCATTACCATCTTTATCATCAATATCACTAATTAGAGGAACCACATATGGTTCTTCTACAATTTGTTTTTCTTTAATGACAGTTTCAAAGGGAGGAAGCTCTGTTGTATTGTGGTTGTCTTGACTAAAGTCACTAATATCATCGATAACAACATTAATTGATTCCATCATGACTTTGGTTCTGAGGTTGTATACCCGGAAGGCACGGCTATCAGAGGCATAGCCAAGAAAAATTCCTTCATCATTTTTGGAATCAAATTTTCCTCTACGTTTTCTATCCTTGAGAATATAGCATTTGCTTCCGAAAAACCTTAAGTAGCTCAGATTGGGTTTTCTTCCATACCATAATTCATATGGAGTATTTAGAGTTTTGGATCTTAAGTAAACTTTGTTTATTAGATAACAGGCTGTAAAAACAGCTTCCCCCTAGAAATCTAAAGGTAGGTTTTTATTGTGAAGTATTACTCTTACCATTTCTTGAATATTTATATTCTTTCTCTCAGCTACACCATTCGATTGAGGTGTAATAGAAGCAAAAAATTGTTGGGTAATCCCAAGATCATTACAGTATTCATATACTTTCGTATCCTTGAATTCTGTACCACAATCGCTTCTTATCTTCTTAAGCTTGCGACCTTGTTCATTTTGTATCCTGTTCACAATAATCTTGAATTCCTCAAGAGTGTCATTCTTTTTCTTAAGAAAACCAACCCATGTGAACCGAGTATAGTCATCTACTATTACTAAAGCATGCTTATTACCTCCAACTGATGCTTGTTGGATTGGACCAAACAGATCCATATGAATAAGATCGAGAGGAGGACGAGTGGCTATGTCTCGAGAAGATTTGTTTGGAATTTTTCCTTGCTTACCCTTTTGGCATGATCCACAAACACCTACTACTTTAGTGTTGATTTTTAGAACACCTTTGACAAGTTCACGATTAATGTGCTTTCCCAGAATTCGGTAGTTGATATGACCAAACCGTTCATGCCACAAATGGGTTGACTCAACCTTAGTCAAGTTACAATACAAATTGGACTGTATATCAAGAAGGTAACAATTATTCATACTTCTACGTCCTCGAAATATTATTTTCCCGGACTTGTCTTCAATATCACAACCTTTCATATTGAAGATAACTTTGTTACCTTTAT
>NW_020625696.1:0-635 GCF_003573695.1 Papaver somniferum
GATTTCAGCGTGCATGTGAGTATATAAAGGCTCCTTGGGTCGACTACCAGGGGTGTCGAGAGTTGGGAGAAGATAGGAGAGCGCGGGAAGCAGAAATCACGAGTTGAGTTTCTGCTGCTGCTGCCACTGATGAAGGCCGAGACACGAAGAACGGACTTGCATAGACAGTCTTTCTCCAACAGTGTTTACGACGCAGAGCAGTGGGTCGTAGTGTGGGTCGTAGTTTGGGTATTGCAACAGCATAACATTTGTATCGTTCTTCTTGTAACAGTTGAACAGCGCCTTTGCAACAGTTATTTCTGTTGCAATTTTTCTGTTCAATTGTTTTACTCCCTTTAATCAACTTTTGAGCTTTATACATGTATTTTGAGATTATGATTAATATGAGGAGCTAAACCCCAACACTGGGGCGACGGAGGAAGCCTTAATTCATCCATGTGGTAATTTTATTTAATTCTTTATTTACTTTTTGCACCAATTTTAATTGAATTAAGATTTTAATTAATTATTTGTGATTTTATTTGATGGTTTATGCTTAGTCCTAGGGATTTTTGATATGCCATGCTTAAGAAATACAAGTAATATTTTATAAAATCTACTTTGGCAAAGAATAGAGTTAATATTCATTTTGTTTT
>NW_020625697.1:0-591 GCF_003573695.1 Papaver somniferum
TTGTGATACAATTGAACTTTGATGCTGTGTATTTATACTATGACACTGTGTAACAATGATTGAGAGCTTTTGTTTTCTCATTGTTATGTCTACGGATCTTCAACAACGATGATGCTACATTTAATATCTTTGGAATCATTGGAGTACTTGGAAGTGACGAAGATTCACAGTAATGTTGAAGAACCAAGGAGATCATGCATGTGGAAGAGAAGCTGCAAAGTTTTTGATTTTGTATTCCATATGTATTGATAGTTCTGTCACTAAAATTGACAAAGGGGGGGATTGTTAGAGCACTGCTCGGTCGAACTCGCAAGCGTTGCTATCTCAAGCTTGTTTGTCAAGTTTAGTTGCCAAAACTATAAGTCTTGATTTCTAATCTACTTATAGCTGAGTCTCGGACTAGGATAGAAAGTATAGTTGAGCTCTAGAATCCACGGCATTCATCATACAAAGACGAAAAACTACTCAAGGAACTGGTGGAACTTCATCGACTAAAAGGTATGTGGAGACTTGAACTTATCTATCACTCAAAAGTCTATCTACTCTATCTCCTATCTTGAGACAAAAGTCGTATTGCTATATAGACTTCGA
>NW_020625698.1:0-506 GCF_003573695.1 Papaver somniferum
AAAGTACCTCGTCCAAAAATTTGATCTTGTTTGACCATCACCATAGACGTCCAGAAGTATTGAAAAATTCGAAATCTTCTTGTCCAAAAATTAGTTTATGGTCTAGACATGCTCATGGGCATGCATAAATGCAGGAAAACTTAAAAAGTACCTCGTCCAAAAATTAGATCTTGTTTGAACATCACCCTAGACGTCCATAAGTATCGAAAAATTCGAAAGCTTCTTATCAAAATATTATTTTATAGTCTACACATGCTCACGGGGATGCATAAATGCAGGAAAACTTAAAAGTACCTCGTCCAAAAAGTTGATCTTGTTTAACCATCACCCTAGACGTCCATAAATATCGAAAAATTCGAAAGCTTCTTTTCCAAAAATCAGTTTATAGTCTAGACAGGCTCACGGGAATGCATAAATGCAGGAAAACTTAAAAATACCTCGTCCAAAAATTTGATCTTGTTTGACCATCACCCAAGACGTACAGAAGTATCGAAAAATTCGAAAGT
>NW_020625699.1:0-2433 GCF_003573695.1 Papaver somniferum
TTAAAAAAAAAATAATTGAAAAATATAAAATGAAAACAAATTGATTGTTAGGGTTATGACCAGCTGTGTAGCGGGTCTCTTTCTCTTTATCTTATTATATGACCAGCTGTGTAGGGGGTCTAAAAAAAAAAGAAAACAAATTGATTGTTAGGGTTATGACCAGCTGTGTAGCGGGTCTCTTTCTCTTTATCTTATTATATGACCAGCTTAGCGCGTCAATTTTCTGTTTTGCTCGAGGACTAGCTAGAAAAATATAAGTGTGGGGGAATTTGATAAGCACGAAAGTGCGACGCATTTTCACCCATAAATACATTTGTTGGGACTCATTTTATCACTAATAAACTTGTTTTAGTTGTTTTTGGAAGAATAAGCTCTTGTGGAGAATTGACTCGAAAAAGATGTTATTTACACCCGGAGGACACGTATTATTCGGACTCCCAATTTTGGATAAGGGGAAACCAATTATTAAGGGGCACACTATCTGCTATTCGCACCCCAGTTCTGGATAGGGGGCGCCCTTTCTTCATCGTTTGAAAAGCAACTTTTGGCGGGAAGAATCAAGTTTAACTGCGCATGTTTCTGGAAGAAGATTTGGACGACATTCTTTGGGTTTCTTCCGTTTATTTGGATAGATATTGGCATGTTAAGGATATCCAGGGTTGGTAATGATTTTTGTTCCAATTATAAAGGAAGGTTAAGTGGAGTTTTAGTAAAACAGAGACGGAGATATTCATGGGATGCTGTTGGAATTATTTTTGGATGCAAGTTGAGGAGAAGAAGAAACAAACAAAAAGATAGTCCAGGCACTAATTCGTATAGAGAATAGGACATTTTTCCCCCAATAACATGAGCGTATACATTAATGTACAATCAATATACCTTAATGGTTTTCATTATCGACTTTGATTTTCCTTCAATTAATGTTTTATTCATGAGTATCGTCAATATGATGATTAGCCAGCATATGAAGTTGATCAATTTCGACATATCGTTAACCAATAAAATACATAAATGTGATAACATGGAAGGGGAAGATTGATATGTAGAAGATGTATATGGTTTGATATCGAAATTGTGGAAAGAAGTTTTTTCGAACCCTCTTAAACTCTTCCAATTCAGTTGTTTTTGGATTTATTGAGCTTTATCTTTGGCATAATTATAAAGAACTCGTAGAAGCTAAGGAATGAGCAGATATGGGTGAAAAGGAAGTTTTTATATCTGTGAATGCAAGTTGAGGAGAAGAAGAAACAAACAAAAAGATAGTTCGGGCACTAATTCGTATAGAGAATAGGACATTTTGACCCAATAACATGACTTTTCGCTGGTGGCAAATCAAAAAAATTTTTGGGAAAAAAAATTCTTGGCTTATTGCTTAATAGTTGAAACTGAACTCGAAACTTTTTAAGAGACGACAGATGCAAAACGCGTTTTTTCTATATATGTGAATTCAAGTGGAGAAGAAGAATAAACAAACAAAACATAGTTTGGGTACTAATTCGTATAGTGAATTAGACATTTTGTCCCCAGCAAATCACATGACTTTTCGACGGTGGCAAATTAATTGTGGGCAATTTTTTTTCTGGGTTGCTTGATGATGATGAAATGAACTCGAAAAAAGAACAATGAGCAGAAATCTCGATGCAAAACGTTTTTTCTATATCTTGCTATCTGTGGATGCAAGTTAAGAAGAAAAGCTATTATTTTCAAGTATGTGAAATCGTTATAAATTGTACATAACATCGGGAAGAAAAGCCATATGTGATGAGGTAGTTATGGAATGCTTCCAAAATAAAACATCGGGAAGGAAAACTATGAATTTCTCTTATACCTTTCAAGTAGAGGGCATGTGTCGAGCCTTCTTATTTCTGGCAGCGGATTATTAATATTTACTTTTACCAATAGAAAATAACAATTTTATCTTTACTACTATATATAATTGATTTCTCATTTTCTTTCTCTATGGTGTTTGATGCAAATCGTTATAAATTATATATAATAAGACCAATATTAGTGAAGGTATAAATATCTTTTCCACTTAGTGAAGGTATAAATATTTTTTCCACAAAGCACCACCTGCTCAAATATCATGGCTCCGTCACTGATTGGATAGGGTTAAACTTTCACACAAAGGAGAGAATTTGAACTTCCCAGCATATCCATTGTGAGATTTTGGGTCGTCGGATCTCTTTTGCCGAGTCTCCAGCGGTAGATCAAACAAACTCTTCGATCCTTCGAACATTTTTTCGTGTAATTCCACGAAAATCTTATCACAAATCACTTTAAAACCATCATAAATTTCACCAGCTTTTCTAACTAGTTTACATAAATTCTTCCATCCTTCATTTCCCTCTACTATATCTTTGGGTTGCTTAGTGAAATCAACGCATGGCATTTGAATCTCAAAACCCATTTCTACGGGTGTTTATTTTTGTT
>NW_020625700.1:0-336 GCF_003573695.1 Papaver somniferum
GGCTCAGCAGGACCCTCATTGGTCTCTTTGGAGACTCTATCAGTCTCCTCATTTTCGGTCTCAGAAGGGTGAACTACAGCATGTTCACTATCAGGCATGACAACCTTATTATCAACTTTTTTTCCACTCCTAAGGGTTGTAATAGAATTCACATGATTGCACGATTTCTCTCCTTTGGGATTAGGATCAGTATGACTAGGGAACCTTCTATCTTCTCTCTCAGTGAGAAACTTAGCTATTTGGCCGACTTGAAGTTCTAATTTAGCAAGAGTCTGAGAATTATTCTTAAAATTCTGCTTGGTTTCTTCTTGAAAATTACCCTGGCTCTTTACTAAC
>NW_020625701.1:0-783 GCF_003573695.1 Papaver somniferum
AAACGAGCATGTTGATTATATTAAAACTCGGAGGCACCAATAATTATAGTTCATCATGGGTAGGGACACAATTGCTGACATAATAACTTCTATACAAAATGCTGACATGGATAAAAAAGGAACGGTTCGAATAACATCTACTAATATTACCGAAAACATTGTGAAAATACTTCTACGAGAAGGCTTTATCGAAAAAGTGAGAAAGCATCGAGAAAGCAACAAAAATTTCTTGGTTTTAACCCTTCGACATAGAAGGAATAGGAAAGGGCCATATAGAACTATTTTAAAACGTATCAGCCGGACTGGTCTACGAATCTATTCCAACTCTCAACGAATTCCTAGGATTTTAGGAGGAATGGGTATTGTTATTCTTTCTACTTCTCGAGGTATAATGACAGACCGAGAAGCTCGGCTAGAAGGAATCGGAGGAGAAATTTTGTGTTATATATGGTGATCTTTCTGATATCTGAATTGAATTGGTAACTTCCTATATTGTGAAAAAAAAGAAAAAGAGGAAGGACTGGTTGCCTAATATCACTCCTCCTCCATTAGTTGATACTTCAAGGGGGTTACCTGAAATGAAAGAACAAAAATGGATTCATGAAGGTTTAATTACTGAATCACTTCCCAATGGCATGTTCCGGGTTCGCTTAGATAATGAAGATCTGATTCTAGGTTATGTTTCAGGAAGGATCCGACGTAGTTTTATACGGATACTACCAGGAGATAAAGTCAAAATCGAAGTAAGTCGTTATGATTCAACAAGGGGACGTATAATTTATA
>NW_020625702.1:0-895 GCF_003573695.1 Papaver somniferum
CTAAATTATAGCGTTCGAGTCTTTTCGAGTGTGTATTTTTCGAATGTACACTCGAAACTGCTATAAGTAAGCCAATCTTGTTTATGAGGCCTAGACTTCAAAATTTAGCTAAAATATCAAGATCAACTGGGTCTATAGACCAACATGTCCTGATCATTAGCATCTTTCCAATAAAAATTGACATCTATTGAGCTAAATTATAGCGTTCGAGTCTTTTCGAGTGTGTATTATTCGAATGTACACTCGAAACTGCGCTAAGTAGAAAATTCGTGTTTATGAGGCGTATCCTTCAAAACTTGGCTAACATATCAAGATCATGTGGGTCTATAGACCAACATGTCTTGATCATTAGCATGTTTTCAATAAAAATAGACACCTCTTGAATTACATTATAGCGTTCGAGTCATTTCGAGTGTGTATTTTTCGAATGTACATTCGAAGCTGCTCTAAGTAGACAAATCTTTTTTATGAGGCCTAGACTTCAAAACTTGGCTAACATATCATGATCATGTGGGTCTATAGACCAACATGTCCTGATCATTAGCATGTTTTCAATCAAAATAGACACCTCTTGAATTAAATTATAGCGTTTAAGTCTTTTCGAGTGTGTATTTTTCGAATGTACACTCGAAACTTCTCTAAGTAACAAAATCTTGTTTATGAGGCCTAAACTTCAAAATTTGGATAAAATATTAAGATCATGTGGGTCTATAGACCAACATGTCCTGATCATTAGCATGTTTTCAATCAAAATAGACACCTGTTGAGCTAAATTATAGCATTCGAGTCTTTTCGAGTGTGTATTTTTCGAATGTACACTCGAAACTTCTCTAAGTAGACAAAATCTTGTTTATGAGGCCTAGACTTCAAAACTTGGCTAACATATCAAGATCAT
>NW_020625703.1:0-1170 GCF_003573695.1 Papaver somniferum
GCATTATACAGGAGGTGCTCATCTTGCTAAACCCTAACCCTAAGAGTCCTAAACCTTGGTCAAGCCCTATAAGGCCCAAGCCCAGTCCTAACTGCAAGCGCAATGGCAAATACTAGCGCAAAAAATATGTGGTGCACGGTAGCAGCACACTATTTGACATTGTTTCTTGCAGCAAAGGAATGCCACATTTATATTGCTTTATTTAGGAGCATTTTTTTATTTTCCTTCCAGGATTGATATATTTATATTGTAATTCGGATGCACCAAACAAGCTACAGCTAGGCTAGGCTAGCAAAAAAATGTTGACGTCTTGCTGAAAATAGAGGAGATTTGGGGAGATGTCCACCGAGTTTGGACACTGTGGGATTTGGCATACGCTGCTAGTTTATGAGCCGAAGTTTGGACTATCTTTAGAACGAAATGGAACTCCATAGAGGATGTTTGGACAATCTCACAATCTACACATTTTAGCAAAAGATAAATCGGGAACTGTTTTTCAGTGAATTCACTGCACAAATAATAATGTCACTTTTAACTACGGTTACGGGTCCATAGGATATCTCTAAAACTGATAGATGTCTCTTATTGGAATACATTATATAAACTATGAATTCATACATTTACATCCAAATTGTTAGATCCCACAGTGAAAGAGCATTATTCAAGTGTTGAGGTGCATCCAAGTTGCATATTTGTGATTCTCGTCTCTTGCAGCACCTTTAAAAAAATTGAATGCCGACCAGATAAGTATAGGTAATTACTACGACTTAAGTAATTTTGCCCATTTAGCCTCTTTGATTGTTGCTAGGTGCATATTATCAGAGCTAAGAAGCATCTAGAATTGTTAGCCAGATCTCACATTGAGAGAACATTAGCTCACATTCTCAATAACACCATCTGCATTTTAATAACAATAGAACAGAAACATAACATCCCTCCTTCTCAAGATCATTAATTACAATGTTTTCACTATGATCACACGGGGTTTAATGAGACTGAGATTCCCTAATTAACTATTCTTAGACCAGAATACAATTTAACTATTCTTAGACCAGAATACAAACCATATAGAAAACAAATAGCAAAACTTAAATTAGTCTTAAACTATAATTACTCAAGCTCAATTGAAAAAGGAGAACACTAACTGGGATTAACAAATACAAAAAAAAA
>NW_020625704.1:0-1412 GCF_003573695.1 Papaver somniferum
GCATTATATTTTGTTATATAATTGAAATATCACATGTTGTGCGTTGTATCGATCAATTGTGAAATCCAACCTTTGGTTGTTGATTGGAAAATGATTTATCCTTGGATATTGGTCTTTGGTACCATCCAAGTTTATATCCTTGTATTTGACAAAGACTCCCAGATTTTCATTTTCTTGAGTAAAGATCAAATGAAGAGATTGAGATATTAACTCCTCGATATACTTTTGACAAGATTGAGTCTGACTGTATAGTTAATTCTCTTGAAAGTATATTGGATTTAGTCCATACAGATTGCTAATCGAAATATTGGGTGAGGTTGTTAGATCCCCCCATTTTCAGTATGTAAGATCTTATCTTCATCAAAGAAGTTAGTTTCCAAAGATAGAGTTAGACCATTAGAGAAAAAAACATGGTCTAAACATAAGGGAAGGAAGGGTTCCATGAATTCCATCCAAAAAGGTCATGGTGGACAAATTGTTGTTCACTACATCACAACTTGATTGTGTTGTTATGTGCATCTTGTGTCATGTGCCTGTTCAAAAGAAACAAGATCTTGCACACCTTGTAGTTGCATATTTCCTGATGACCACACGCAAGTGAAATTAAAGGCTAAAAACTACTAAAACATACAAGATTCAAGATGAACAAGATGTAAAGAGTATGAAATGTAAATATTGACACAAGCATATAACGTGCTTCGGCCATGGAGACCTACGTCCACGGGAAAGAAAATGTTTTCTTATTGATTATAAGGTCTCACCCTTGAAAGAGTTACAAATGTCTTCTAGATTTCTTACTTTCTCTCTGTCTAGATTTCTCTCAGGAATTCTCTGTAGAAAGACCATCTAATCTTACATAAGTTTTCCATCTCCTTCTACATGGACTGGTATTCATAGGCGAAATAAAATCGTGGTGGCTTGATCGTCCGAGCTTGGTGAGCTGTCATTCATCGGTCTTCCTGCTTCGGACTGGTTCTATAGTATCCCTCGTGATGGCTTGTCTGGTTCTTCCTCCGACTTGTCTCGCTCCTCTTCATATTGCGCTGCTCTTTCTAAGGAGAACCTTGTGCTCTATCACCTCTGGGTAGTAGTATAGATCGTCTGAGTCTTCCTTCACGATGCATATATGCTCATGTCTCGTCCTTATCTTTCATTAAATGCGGTCTTTCTTTTTAGACTTGACCGTCTGAGCGGATTAGACTTCTCCTTACACACGTCATTCATGTGAGGCTGTAACATGTGCCTCGACTGAGACAGAATCTCCTTTTTAGAGGATGATTCGATGCTCCTATCTCATCATCTTATCATGTATTCATCCCTTGAGATGTTGACACGTGGCCATAGGGTATTTTACCCACACATTTTGATCATTTTCTTTGCAACTTGCCGAGAGCATGATGGGAAGAAAACTA
>NW_020625705.1:0-957 GCF_003573695.1 Papaver somniferum
GGTTCTGTCAATATTATACTCCTCCACCGAAAAATCTCCATACGCTGTTGATATTATGTGACCGGGAGTACAACTCATCATGAAAGATCTTTCTCCATCACTAAAATCAGCACCGGATTTCAAATACTTACTTTCTCCAGCATTGAAAGTCTTCAATTGAGAAACGTGAGGAGGAACCACCACCCAAGGACAGAAGTTGAACTCAGACTCGTCATCTAATACGTCAATGAAGCGTGTCTTGGACTGAATTTGCTATGTAGACCAGAACATAATCCTAGCATTATCTTTCTCATGGAAGATACGTCGAGCGTCAGCAGAGTTCAGACTTTGTAAGATACTACGGGGAATGGGTGCATAGTTCTCGAAACGCTCCCACATCAGGGCTTGGAGAAACATCGTATTGGCGTAACATTCGATCTTCATGAAACCGTTCGAAACACTGGAGTCTACGACTAAAGAGACCATGTTAGAATATAAAGAACCCAAGAATAAGCTACCGAGCGGAAGTTGTTCACCTTGAGCCAGTTTAATAGCGAAAGGAATTACAAACGGCTTCAACAAGGTACCAGCATCTTCAAACACATCTCTGGACAGCCATAAGCACAAGAAAGTAGCAATAGACAACATACCGTCGGGTTCATAAAGAGGGGCGTCTCGTGGCCACCAATGTGTCAACTAATGAGCGTAAAAACGTTTACCAAAAACCTTGTTGATTCTCTCCATCTCAGCTGTTAAAGTTTTGGAAACTGTTTTCTCTTCCGCCGTCCAAAGTTCTTCAGGAAAGTTACCTGTAATTGGAAGATGCAACAAAGAAACTACATCTTCCAAGGTAATAGTGAACTCTCCCCAGCTGCATATAAATGTGTGAGTTGGGATACACCAGCGAGCAAGAAGATCTACAATACCTCGTGCGTCATGAAAGATATACAAATCTCCAGATGTCTGAACGACCCTGGT
>NW_020625706.1:0-495 GCF_003573695.1 Papaver somniferum
ACATATATAAAAAGGATACATTATCAGAAAACTAACCATTTTCAGCATTGATACCGGTTGCAGCCATGAGGCATCCTCTAAATCTCCCTGTAAGAAAGGTAGCATCGACATAAATCATGGGACGAAGGTAACGGTAACCACTGATGCATGCCTCGAAAGCAATAAAAAGACCCACAAACTCATTTGAAGGTGCTTCAACTTCTAAATCAGTTAAACTATCCTTGTTCGATTCAGTTTCATCCCTTTGAACTTGAAAATCAATACAACTCCCAGGATTTGTGCTGCGAATGGCATCTACATACCATACCAGATGCGAATACGAAATGGCATCATCACCAAATATATCCTCATACACTTTCTCTCTTCCATTGTAAGCTTGGTAGTATTTCATATTGATACCGTAGCTATGTTTAAAAAACTTTTTCAAATCAGAAGCTTTGATACTCGGATCACTTCTGATTTCTTCCTTGATAAGACTAGAAACAAATTTACTGC
>NW_020625707.1:0-679 GCF_003573695.1 Papaver somniferum
CTAGAAACTGTTTATAGCATTTAATAATATACAAAAACTTGCACATTTAAGAGGACGGTTCAAAAGAGTACACAAAAGTATAGGTGAATGCTTAGTTTCATAGTAGGCTTGATATTAATAACTCATAGTCCTCTAAAGTTAAAGAGTTAATAGATGTCACCTGGAACGCTAGAAACTGTTTAATACATCTAATAATATACAAAAACTTGTACATTTAAGAGGATGGTTCAAAAGAATACACAGAAGTATAGGTGAATGCTTAGTTTCATAGTACGGTTGTTATCAAAAATTCATAGTCCTCTAAAATTAAAGAATTAATAGATGTCACATGGAATGCTAGAAACTGTTTGTAGCATTTAATAATATACAAAAACTGCTACATTTAAGAGGATGGTTCAAAAGAATACACAGAAGTATCGGTGAATGCTTAAGATTATAGTAGGCTTGTTATCAATAACTCATAGTCCTCTAAAGTTAAAGAATTAATAGATGTCACCTGGAACGCTATAAACTGTTTAAAACATTTTATAATATGCAAAAAATGCTACATTTAAGAGGATGGTTCAAAAGAATACACAGAAGTATAAATGAATGCTTAGTTTCATAGTAGGCTTCTTATTTATAACTCATAGTCCTCAAAAATTAAAGATTAATAGATGTCACCTGGAACTCTAGGAAC
>NW_020625708.1:0-495 GCF_003573695.1 Papaver somniferum
AAAAATTCTATAAGCAAGTTCCAATGCATTTAGGTAACGGGTGCGGGGCGAAGCCTCGCCATACCAAGCGACACACATATACCATTAATACATGAGATTAGGATTATAATACGAAATTTAGATCGTCAATACCACGAGGGTTTTACAATTCCATACCCCATAAAAGATCAAACTAATCAAAGATTGTTTAGAAAAATGTTTAATGCATTTGACCACGGGTACGGGGCGAAGCCCCGCCACATTAAATTAGCTGATTCCACTGGTCCCGGTGCGTAGCACCGGTTACGTTCTAGTTCTGAACTAATTGCTCCCAAGTCCTAAGCTAAGAAGACAATCAGGTGGGACTTGGAGATGGACTGGGCGCAATCGAATTCGACCCTAATGATGAATCAATCACTTGGTAGCCAATTTTTTTTGTTGGATATCCATTCTAATTTCCATTCTACTGAATTTGATTTTCGATCTCTGTCCAGCTCTACAATATGTCATTACTTT
>NW_020625709.1:0-37629 GCF_003573695.1 Papaver somniferum
TGCGGCATTTCTCACATCATTCTCTACTTCGCAGAGAAGATATGAGAAGAGGCAAGATGTAGGATCAGAATCTCGCAACAATAATGTCTCAGCGAAATTATCAATGGCACAGCACAATAGCGTCGCAGAACAATTTCAGGAAGAATATAACAGACGACGTCAGCTAGGATCATGAGAAAGATGTGATAGTCCTGCGAAAATTAGAGAGCTTGAGAAATTAACATTTGTAAGGTTGCGAGAATGTCGCAAGCCATATCCAAAAATAAAGGACAGATTAGCTGTCATCCACTACGTATTTCCCTATAAATAGTCGTTCAAGTTGTAAAGATGAGGAGAGATATTTTTTGAAGTAAGAAACAAGTACATAGGAGAGAGAAAGTTTAGAACAGAGATCATTCTTGAGTTTTTTATCTTTTCTTGTAAGAACATCCAAAGATTGATCAATAAAATTAAGAATATAAACCTAAAATGAGTTGATTAATAATGAAATCACATGAACAGTGTAGTGTAGGATTTCCTGCAACTACAAAAATCATCATCTTGAGTTTGAGTTTGTGTAAAATCATTCTCATAATCTAAGAAATCAGCCATTTATGGATCATTGTTGTAGTTGATATGTATTTTCCTAGGTTTTTTAGATGAAGAATGTCCCTCCTCATCCTCCATTGAATCAAGAATTTTTTTTCTCACTTTCTCCTTTTCCTTCTCTCCTTCTCAATAAAAACTTGATTTTATTTCCCAAATTTTTTCATCTACCCAAAACTTTATAATTATGAATTATGTTAATCACTTAACAAAAGTTTTAATCACTAATCCAGATTACTAACACTAATACAGAAAGGGAAGATTTGCCATTATAAAAAAATTTGGTTAAGGGGGTTTCTGATTTTGTTATTTGACATCCTTTTTTGTCTTTATTCAGTATGCCTAGAAAGATTTAGGTATGCCTAAAAACAGCCTTCATTGCAAAAGCATGTATCGAAATTTGAAGCTCAAACGTGAAATATGATGGGCCTTAACGATGCACAACAACGAGGCCCAATCAACTTTTATGTGAGCCCTGGTATGAATATAGGCTATTGACAAACCCATTTTTCAGTTTTTTTTTGTGGGGATGTTATAAACACCCCTACTATCTATGGATCCTGCCAAGTACCCTTATGAGTCTTTACAAATACCCCTAGTGGCATAATTGAAATTATGAACAGAAAAATAATTCACATTATCCCATTTTTAACCTTTACATTTTATACTTCAGCTTTTTCTTTATTTCTCACTCGAGAAAAATCAATGGATCTCTCCACCAGCTCCACCACTTCCACCACCATCTTCATCTCCATCTCCGTCGCCACCACAACTAGCGCCACCAACACCAGCACCAGAACCAGAATCGTCTCCATCACCATCATCTTGTAAAGATTAATGTCAAAACCTTCTTCTTATTGTAAAGATTAATGTCAAAACTAGATTTAAAAAGATTGAGATCTTATTTTAGGTTTTGATTTCTGATAAGTTCATCTTGATTTCAATTGGATTGGGATTGAAGAATCTAAAACCGATGATTACAGTTGGTTAATACATATTTTTCAGCGTCGACTTGGAAGAGGCAATGAAAATCGTCATCAATTTATTGGATCTGGAGATCCAATCATCCAAAACGATTAAAAATTGATTGTCTTCTTCGTTTTGCTTTGAAGTTTGTGGTTGTTTTGGTGGTATTGTAACTGCTGGTTATTTAGATAGAAAGAGGTCAGATTAAGAACAACGGAATTGATGGAGATCGCGGTGGTTCTGGTTGGGATGGTGAAACTTGGCGATTGAGATAGTGGTGGTTAAGATTGTTTGTTGATGTCGGTGGTGGTTGATGACGGTGGTGGTGGTGATATCTTTCGGATTGGAAAGAAGAAAAGTATACAATGATGGTGGTGGTGCTTATTTCCAAGGTATGGTTTCCATCCTGGAATTTTTTATTGTCGGTAAACATGATTTTAATTGAACTGTGTTTGAATTGGATATGTGTTGAAATTGGAAGAAGGGGTATGAAGTGGATTTGCTATCAGACTTGGATTTGTTGGCCTCTGTAAAGATGCATAGTTGCTATTAGGAGATGGGTTTGTTGGATTATTGGGTTCGATGGTGTTGAATCTGATAATAGAGCTTGATGTGAATAGAAGAAGAAGAAGAAGAATATGAAGCCAAAGGTTGATGTTGACCTCATTGTACTGGTGGTTTGCGATTGAATGGATTGTGGAGCTGTGAATGGTGTGCTTTTCTAAAAAAGATATTTCTGCTATAGATGGATTTGATTGTTCTACTGAGCTTGAAATGGAGAACTACAGGTCATGGGTAGATGGAACTGGTGGTGCTGTGACAGTTAGATACTGCAGCAAAAGTTCATGAATGGTAGTGGTATGGTAATGGTGTGGATGGTGCTTCTGGTGTTGAACCTGACTTGCAAGTAAGAAGAGAAGCTTTGTAAGACAAGAAGATTTTGGTGTCATTGACGGGAGTAATAGATAAGCCGAATGGATTACATGGAATGTGTGGCTTGCAGGGTTGGTGTGTTGAATTGCAGCTGGTCTTGTAGCTGATAACACATTGCATGCAGTTACAGAGAAAGGAGGAGTCATTTGTTGTGTGGTTGTGGAATGATTTGGAGCTGCAACTGCAAGTGAATGAACAAGTTAGTAAGAAGCTGTGATGGAGATTGAGGTTCTGAGTAGTAGTGTGACGATTGGTTATTTGAGTTAGAAATGAGGACGAATATCGGATGTGGTTGGTGTTGGTGGTTGCTATGCAGTGATTCTGATGGAGATTATGAAGTTGAAAGAGAAGCTGAAGATTGAGTAATGGGTTTAGGCAAGAAAAATGTGATACTGAACTGATGAAACATCCTGCAACTCGTGAAAGTTTCCTTCATATATGGAGGCAACTTGTTCAAGTTGTCTCCATACTGATACAACTTAAACAAGTTGCCTTTGTATACGGAGACAACTTTGGCCAGTTACCTCTATATACAAAGACAATTATGGAGTTGAGAGTGCTGGCTAGTACAATTACATATGAGCTGATGGATGGAGTTGTTTATGTTGTGTTGATGTTGATGTTGACTGGAATTGATGATGTCATGGAGATTATAAGGCATAATATAAGAAGACAGTGAAGAATATGGTTGTGTTGCTGATGCTTATGCTTTGAAGTCGGGAGAGTAGATGAATGCTTAGGAAGTTTTGAGCAGGAATTGAATATGTATCCAGTCAGTGAAGAGAAGAACAAGGAGTTGTTGCTGCTTGTGTGTTGTTGATGGTGTTTGAGTAAGGGCATGGAAGTGACTGCAGCTGTTTGGCTCATGTTGCAAGCGTACATAGATGGTTGTGTTCATGAAGCTGTTGCAGGTAGAGTTGTGGTCATGAAGTTGTTTCAGTAGCAGAGATGGAGGATGTGATATTGTCTGGTGGTGGTTCGAATTATTGGTTGTGCACTGAAGTGGCAGGTGCTGGTATGTGATTTTGATATGTTACTTTGTATTGACGAATCTGCGGTGCAATGGTAGCACAACTGACTATATGTTAGAAGATGTGTGTTCGACTCACACTAGGTTCACTTTTTTGTGTACAATTTTATTTTTTGGAGAAAACTTGTGATAGTTTCCTCCATATTTAGAGACAACTTGGGCTAGTTGCCTTCACTTTTGAAGACAACTTTGTGCTAGTTGCCTCAGATTCGGAGACAACTTGAGTTAGTTGGCTCCATTTTGTTTTGCAAGTTGTTCCTGTACACTTTTTTTATTGGAGACAACTTGAGCTAGTTGCCTCTACTTTTGGAGACAACTTGAGCTAGTTGCCTCCGGTATGGACACTATTTATTGGAGACAACTTGATCTAGTTGCCTCCACTTTTGGAGACAACTTGAGCTAGTTGCCTCCGATATGGACACAACTTCAGCAAGTTGACTCCACATGGTGGTGGTGGTCGTTGGCGGCGATGGTGGTTGGCGGAGGAGGTGGGTGGCGGTTATTGGCGGCGGCGGTGTGATTGGTGGTGGTGGTAGTGGACAATGGTGGTGTTTGTTAGCGGCGACGGTGGTCGGCGGTGGTGGTGGATAGTGGTGGTGTTTGTTAGCGGCGACGGTGGCCAGTGGTGGTGGTTGGCGGTGGTGGCCAGTGGTGCTGGTCGACGGTGGTGGTTGGTGGTGGTGGTCGACGGTGAACAATGGTGGTGGTGGTCGTCGGTGGTGCTGGGCGGCGGTGGACAGTGGTGGTAGACAGTAGAGGTAGTATTTTTGTTTTTTTTTTGTTTTTTTTGAATAGTGGTTGGTAGTTTTGTATATACACAATACAAAAGAGGGTATTTTAGTAATGTATTAAGCTTAGGGGTATTTGTAAAGTTCATAAGGGTATTTTTGCAAGGGCCTCATAGTAAGGGTATATAGATAATGTTCCCTTTTTTTCACTTAGAAACCCACTGGCAGAAAATTTCATGCGCACCTTAGATCCTAAAGATAAATATGATCATGAAACTTTATTATGAATTTTAGTTCTGCGAATATCTTTCCATGGTTAATTATTGGGAACCTAAAATTTACGAACCCTGTTTTAGGGCATATCTAAAACTTTCAGGGTATCCTGAATAAAGACAAAATAGGGATGTAAATATCAAAATCAACAACCCCTTAGCCAAATATTTTTAGTAATGGAAAATCTTCCCTTTTAGGATTAGTGTTAATTAATGATTATTTATAATAATCCTGATTAGTGATTCATGATTAGTAATTAAGATAATTTAGTTATATATGTTTGAGTAGATGAAAATTTGAGGAAGAAAAAAAAAATTAGGTTTTTTTTTTGAGGGAGAAGGGGAAAGTGAGAAAAAATATTGTATTTTGATTCAATGGATGAGGAGGGTCAATCTTCACCAAACTCAAACTCGAACTCAAGCACAAACTCAAGGTAATGATTTTTATGAGCCAAATCTATATGATGAATACATATAGGAGGAACCCAATGCTTCTAATACACAGGTACACTTCTATCTTAAATAATCTCGCTTTTGTAGCTTAAAATCATCAAAAGTTTGAGTTTTTTCACTAAGGTTCGGCGAGTCTGGATGAACAGTTCGGCTAGCTGAAAGTGTTATAATTATGAGCCGAACCTACTTTGAAGACTGTAGTTGCAGGAAATCCTACACTACACCCCTCATATGATTTCATTATTAATCAACTCATTTTTAGGTTTACACTCTTAATTTTATTGATCAACCTTTGAATATTCTTACAAGAAAAGATAAAGAAATCAAGAATGATCTCTTCTTTATACTTTTTATCTCCTATTTACTTGTTTCTTAAAAAAGATCTCTCCTTTCTTTACAACTTGAACGACTATTTATAGGGAAATACATAGTGGACGATAGCTAATCTGTCCTTTATTTTCGGGTATGATCTGCGACATTCTCGCAACCTTACAAATATTAATTTCGCAAGCTCTCTAATTTTCGTAGGACTATCACATCTTTCTCGTGATCTTAGCTGACGTCATTTATTATATTCTTCCTGAAATTGTACTGCGACGCTGTTGTATTGTGTTGTTGATAATTTCGCTGAAATATTGTCGTTGCGAGATTCTGATCCTACAAAGACCATAGTTTGACTAGTTTAAAAATTTTATAAGGAGTCGAACCATACACTGGAACTTCTGGAAGAAAGTTCGTTAAAGGTTCGGCTCATATTGTAAAAATCGTATAAGTCGAACCTTTTGACAATACATGGTTCGGCACTTATTGTGAATATCGTAATAGCCGAACCTCGTAAATGTCCTAGGTTCGGCACGTATTTATATTGTAGTACTATCCGAACCTCTCCATTAGTTTTTCGTTGTATTATCTTACCTTGTGTCATTCTTTGTAGATCGTGATTGATGGACATGTACCGATAGAAAGTCAACCTGATCCGGTAGACATAATTCACGAAATGTAAGAGATAACGTTTGAAATGTAATAATATTTTTTTAGTGTAGTGCATTTTCTTCATGTTTGTCGTGCGATTTTGGAATTTATCAACCGACAAAGATGAAGAAAAATGCACAACACTAAACAAAGTCATTATATATCAACACTAACCAATTCTATCGCTACCAAAGAACAATTCTGAAGTAAATCAAGAGGTTCGGCTAGCCCGAAAAAGAAAATATATGCTGAACTCAACAACTATCAGTTGATTCTTAAACACAATGAGGTGTTCATCTTATAATTCAAAAATTCTTTCAAGCCGAACCCTACCACCATTAGTTGATTTTTAAACACAGTGACATGTTCGACTTATATTACAAAAACACTTTCAAGTCGAACTCATATATTTACACGATTTGTGAAAATGAAAACAACATATGTTCGGCGTTAAATAGTTTTATCGAATACGCCGAACCCTCTATGCATCTCTATCTGTGACTAGGTTCGGCTTGAAATTTCATGGAATTTCATGCCGAACTGTTCATATACACTTACAGGAAGCTTTTGCGAAGAACAGTTCGGCTAAAAACGCAACTCAATTTTGAGCCGAACCCAGCACTGTAACCGTCAAAAACACTATTTTTTTTGGAATTAAACCCATTTAATCAATGAAAAACAACAAATAAGAGATTGGGTTTATAAAAGTTACTTTATTATCCTCATTTCCGAAGTTGGAGATTCAGTTGGTTCAATTTCTGGTTCAATTGGTGGTTGATTTTCAGTTTCTACACCTTCGTCTTCAATTGATGGATTAGAAGACGATTTGGTTTGCCTAGTACCTGTTTTTTTCGTTGTACGAGTCATTATGTAGTTGAGTTTAATTGACGATCAAATTTTTACGAATAGACGATTAATCACGGTAATGAAAATAAAATCACGGGAAGGGGAAAGTTCGGCTAGAGGAGGAAGAAGAAGAGATGTTAAGGGAAACTGATTTTGATTTTTTAATTTTAGGTTTTTGTATTAAGGATAAGGATAGATAGGTAATTGAACTACCCATAGGGTATCCCTTATAAGGTCACCCAAGATGGTAATATTGTTTTGTATGCCCTGAAAGATTTACGTATGCCCTAAAACAGGGTTCAAACTTATTATGTACATTGCCGAAAGTAGAAATTGACGTTTAATCCCATATCTGTTGGGATTTAAACGTTTTAGTCCTGCCCTCTCAGGCCTAGTACTAGGAGGTCCAAATGTACTCAATCTACGACGAGTCAGTCCTAATATAAACGATTCAGTCCAAAAAGGATTATTGTAGTGACAGAAATGACCCTCATCTAAAACCACAACACTGATTTGTTTGTAAATCATTTCTTCATCGTCACTATCGATAGAGCTCTCGAGCGAAACTTTGTTCATTTTTTCAGCTCGATTAGCCGTACAAATTCCTTTGCTTTCTCTCTCGATTTCTTGTTCTTTTAGGTCTAATCGCATCCCTGAAACCGTAGAATCTAAGAGAGATGGCACCAGATCCATGAAAAGATTTATGTATATATCAGATTTGGAGGAGGAGATTCAGAACTTTATATGTGAGAATCAATGTTCTCTGAAAAATATGATTTCTCTTCAAAATCATCTTTCAGTTCACAATTAATGTTTCGATCTGTCATCTGCTGATGATTCGTATCATTCTGAGTTAAACAAGAACCTGTACAATCAATATGACTCAAGTTTATTTGATTATCTTGGGAGAAACGTTAAGTTTTATATGAGCGATCTTGAAGTTTGTAAGTATTTTACTTGTTTTTTTTTATTTACATACGTTGAATTGGAAATTGGATCTAGTTTTTGTTTGGATTTTGTTGGATTTGGGGATTCCGGTAAATTCTATATTGAATTGGAGATTTGTTTACAGGATATTGATTAGGATTTGGGGTTTGATTTCATGATTTCTGATAAATCTTAAATTTATGGAATTAGAGATGATGTTTATCTAACATTCTTTAAGAATTTGTTTAATGTTGTGGAGTGTATGCATTGAATCTATATATGTGTATGAGCAGGATTAAGTTTTTGGTATGGATTGAAGATTGCATATATTTACTGAGTAGTGGAATTCTTTATGTACTTCACTTGGGGTTATCAACTTATTTATTGTCGCGATAATTGTATTAGGATTTTAAAAGCTTAAAACTAAGATTTGGTACTTTATGTGTATTCATACTAGTGAAAATTATTTCTCTGAAGATAAGCATCGAGGTTTACTTTTGTCTCCTAATTTTCTTTTACGAGCCCTCCGTCAATGCCCTAAATGCATGTCCACAAAAAGTATTGTGGTTGATCTTTGAGTACCGTTTGAATCTGGCATGCAAGAGAGGTGAATTAATTATAATTCTGTTGCCCTGTAGTATATATTTTCATGAAGTTATATGCTTTAACCATGCACTCCCTTTAATTCTTAACTGTAGACAGTGATGTCTAGCACATGTATAATATAATATTTTCATGAAGTTATATCATGTCCAATGTTCTTCAATCCCTTAGAAATGTGCTGCCTTTTTTTGTTTTTGTAGTACTAACCTTTTCATCAACCACTTTCAGCGGATGTGTACATATGATTTAATATATTATTTTGATTTCACCCAATTAGAGTGTTACGTTTCAATTTATTGTGCTTATTTACTTGTAGCATCACAACCTTAATTAATTTCTAAGCATAGCAAAAACACAGATGCCCTATACTACTTTATTAGATTAACTATTAATGCAAACAGAGTACCCATAGTATTTAAAGAATTAGATCCAAACTTATGCTTATGTTTGCGTATACAACAAGGGTGCACAAACTGGTGCACTTGTATAAAAATAACGTCATCATAAACTTATGCTTGCGTAAATAGTCAAGGGTGTAACAAACTGGTGCACATGTGGAAAAAAATGGCTCTGTAAACTTATGCTTGTGTAAATTAGTAGGGTGTATATGGAAAAAATGACTCCATACGCTTATGCTTACGAAATTAACTAGCGTGTACAAACTAGTACACATATGAAAAAAATGACTCAATTAACTTATACTTATGTTTGATTTTTCATTTGGCTCTTCATTTTTTGTACTTTTCCTGATGACCTTATTGGCCTCTAGTTTTATTGTTATTCCAGACTATCCTTGTTCCACCTAACAAGGCAGTTTATATGCTTATTTTGTTTTCAATCTGAATTGTGAGATTGTTGAGCTAGTGCACCAAATTGATCCAAAAATTTGGAAACTTGTCTGGGAGAAGATTCTGTTCGCTAAAATGGTGTTGCGGTTGTATTCCAAATTCAGGTAAACTCTTAAATCGAAACTCTTTCATCATTACAAGACATTCACTACGTCTCGGGATATTAAGATATTGTAATCAATTTTTTTGGCTAATTTTTCTTATCCTTTTTTCCTTCTTATACATTTATATAATATAATTTTATATATATTGTTATATATGAATGACATTAGATCTGGTAGTCCAATCATCCAATTTATACCTGATCAACAACACCACTAAACAAAAAAAAATGGTTTATATAAGAGAATTTAATTGAGCTGCAATAAACAAGTTAGTATACACAAACATAGTTGTACACATGTTGATTCTTAATGTGTATATAATTGTACACCCGTTGATTGTTAATGTGTACATAGGTGTACACATGCTGAATATTAATGTTTACATAACTATACACATTTTTATGGTCCATGTGTACGTAGTTGTACACTTTAACAATTTTTTAATCTTCTTACTTATTTTTTTTAGCTCCTTTAGTGATGTTTATCTATGTCCATTAGATTTTGATTTTGTATACTTGGTTAAGAAGCGTTCATTTGTTGCATACGCTGAACTCATCTGCTAATTCTAGTTTCAGCATTGGGCTTTCTCAAAATCACCCCTCCTTGCTAAAGTTGTTTATGACACCATTGCTGCTCATCGTTTCCTTTCACCATTTGATTCTCACCATGTCCAGATAAGTGTAAATATATTTTTCATTGTATGTTAATGTGTACATAGTTGCACATCTGTAGATTCTTGATGTGGACATAGTTGTACATCTGTAGATTCTTGATGTGTACATAATTGTACACCTGTTGATCAAGTAAGGATTCACTAAGGTGGATGCAATCTTTTAGTACTTCCAAATTTTGTTTCCTATGACCCAGTATAAGTTTTATTGAAATGGTTAATTTCATGAATTTTTTTTGTTTGTACACAAATATAAGATTTTGTTAATTTATTAATACCTTTGAAGTAGATCACATCAGCTCTTCAAGTGCTTCTTATATTACCCAGTAAATGCTTCCAATGTTGGCAAATGCTTAGCCGTAATTTTAGTTTTAAGAATATAACACATATAAGATGGCATTGGCTGATGATTTCTCTTGTCTTCTACTTTTATGTTAATATCATGTCTGTTTTGCTGTTAAAAATGGGGTGTAATAGAAGGTATACATGTTGATGCTTAATGTGTACACAATTGTACACATGTTGATCTTTAATGTGTACATATTCTTATACTTGTTGATCGTCAATGTGCACAAAATTGTATACCCATTGATCATTGATGTGCACATATTCTTACACTTGTTGATCGTTTGTGTTCACATTATTTTTCCAGTGTAAAGATTGGTTGCATTGTCGTGGTCTTTTTTTCCAGCTTATTTGGTTTGCTATTTCAATAATTTGCAGATGAGTCGTATTTGATACTTATTGGATGAATTCCTAGAAGTTAGGTGTTGTTGGTATTTCTTATTATGCATGTCCCTATTTTTGTAATAATTAATTCTATGATATGATTACATGTGTACATAGTATCCCATTTTAGGACTCTTAATCAAGTTTTAATGAACAATCTTTTTTCGTTTTTTGGATGTCGAATCAGTGATGCTATGATTCAGTGGATGTTGGTTACGACATAAATTTTAGGGATATATGATTGCTCTAATACTGTCAGTTGTATCAATACACAGCAAGCAGAAAATCAAGCATCTTTCCATTATAACAACGTAGAGATCGTAGAATCAAGGCCAAGTGCAGCAGTAAGTTACTGAAAGAAGATGATGTTACTGAGATTTCAGGGGTGTTAGAACTGCTGATTTGATTAATATGATATGGAGAAAGTATTGTTACTTTTTGTGATTTAGAGTCTGCAGTGAGTAAGCTGATAACGAAATGAAGAAGCGTTGTGTATTGTTGTTGGCTGAGCTGCATCTGGCTATGAAGCAATTGCAGGTGATGCTATGGGAAATTTGGAAAAATGAGTTTGCTTCTATGTTGCAGTACAAAGAATAGTACAACTGAGTAACTGGTGCTATTGAGATGGTAGAACTCTGAACTGGTGATCCGGTGAAAAATATGAACTGCCGATGGAATTGCAAAGATGAAATCTGAAGTGTGTGATGTTGGTGGTACTGAGGAGAGGGAATTTATGTTGCTTTTGGATGGGTAGTGTTGCTGCAGAGAAGTGCAGCTAAGATTGGAAAGCTACAGAAACGGATAAAAAAAATTGAGTTGAATGGTTGAGGTGTTGTAGTTGTTTGCAGCAGCAAGGTTAAGAGTGGTTGAGCGTCGGAGTTGGTGTTGGTAATGAGTTTGTGTTGTAAACAGGTTGTATTTTTTTAGATGTGTACATATTTGTACACCAATGTAAACTATGTTTTAAAAAAAAATCAGAATTATATAGTCATATGGGTACTCTTATTGTAGCTCTCGGAAAGCTCTTTCCGAATATATAAAGTTTGCGAATTTTGGACAAACGGTTCGAAAGATAAATTGATTTTAGTTCTTTTTTATATTATTTAAAATTGCTGACATCATCATGAGTCACTTTGGACTAAACAATAAAAATTTGGATTAAGTTGTAAACCAAGAAGGTTATTTGTGTACTTTCCATAAAAAAGGACTAATTTGTACCTAGTTGAATGGGTTAGGACTAACTAGTATATTTGGATGGGATTTTGGACTAAACCGTATTTTACCCTTGATGAAAAGCATGGTGGGACTGATAAAAACTCAAGTGCTACAAAGTTCATACATGATTCTATTTAGAACTTAGTCCTATTGATCCTAGATATTAAGGAAATCCTTTTACCTGGTCTAACAATAGACAAGACCAAGAAAACATAAAAGAGAGAATTGATAGAGTCCTAGTTTCTACTAATTGATTAATATTTTCCCTAATGCCATTGTAGAACATCTTGTTAGAGCCGGTTCTGACCACACTCCAATTCTATTAGATACCACTCCCCTAAAAAAAAGTGAAGAAAGATAACCTTTTAGAGTCCTTAGATCTTGGCTTATCCATGAAAATTTCTGTAATCTCACTGAAGATAAATGGAAGAACACTATTAAAGGATCTAATGCTTACTGCTTTACCAATAAGCTTAAAAATTTATCTTTTGATCTTTCTACTTGGAAAAAAAGGCTTTTGGAAATGTTTTTCAAAAAATTAATGACGTTAAAATGAAAATAGTTGAGATCCATTATGTTAATCCCTTGCCAATAAAGGAAATAATAAATCTTCAAAATCAGCTTGAAGGATGGTATGGTAGGGAATATGATTACTGGAATCACTTAGCTAAAGATAAATTACTAAAATACCTTGATACAAACACATCCTACTTTCACCAAACTGCATCTAACAAAGAAGAATTAATCATATCCATACTTTTAGAGACTCAACTTGTGACAGACCGGAAAATTACGCCTTTGGCGCGTTGCCCCGCAGGCCGTAACTCCCCCGGTGCGCCATGATGAACCTACGATCTGGGCCTTAAGGCTAGGCAAATGCACATACATTTTCCCTTGCAAGCATGCTCTTGGAGCATGATTCGGAAAAATTAGCTTCCACAACGTTTCAGCTTACCCTCGTTCCGCAGAGGGTTCATTAAGAAAACAAAAACTTTCCTAAAACGGCAAAAACGGCATTTTGAGGCCCTAAACGATGGAATTTTGCTAAATTCTGGTGACCATGTGGATCATTAGATCACATGTCTTGATCTATGAGAAGTTTCCCATCAAAATGGACTCCTCTTGAGCTAAATTACGACACTCGGATTTTTAGCCTCCAGATAAGCTATAGCTTGCTCTTTGTAGCTTGATAGGAAGTATGAGAATCCACTTGCTGGCATGCAACTAAGCCTCATCAAGTCTGGCCACAATCATCTCTTGTGTCGAGCTACCGATCTGAGATGATATGAGGGGCCAGAATATCGCAATCATCTCACAATTAGATGATATGAGCGTAAGAGTGTTGGACCGGCAATGTTGCAACTCATTGCGGCTGCCTGCGTACCCTTCCCTACTCTAAAGGGATCAAGCACAGGCCGTAGTTCATCATAGAAGGTACAGAAACTTAACCCAACTCGTTTGCGAGGCCGTGGCCAAGAAATAAAGATAATGGCCTAGTCCGTATAGGCCGTTCCGTCAAAATGCATCCAAGTGATGCATGTTTGGTCCGCAATATGGCATAAGGATGCCTAAGCATCAAATGCCCTCCTCGCGAGGCTACGCAACTGTAAATGAGCCTTAGGAATCATTTATACTCTTCCGGCTAAGGTACGAAGCTTACTTGGTGCATAGTCCGCATATGCACCATCAACCAACTAACCCTCCCTATATATGTTAATTTGACATTTTTAGAACTCAAATTGGGGGAGCAAAAATCATTCATCAACTCCCCGGGCCATGATGGATGCACCTTACCATTCTGGCCAACTGCGATGTACGGCCATAATGGTTGTACATTCAGTTCTGGCTCACAGGCCAGTTTCAATGTCCGTCATAACGACTGAACATTTACAGAGCCATGTCCCATGAAGGGCCGTGATGGATGTACTTCCGTCTTTGGCCCATAGGCCACTCCAATGTCCAGCCGTGATGGTTGTACATCTCTAAGGATATCTCACTTGGTGCATGGTCCGTATATGCACCTTCACCTAAGTACCCCTCCCTATATATGTTAACTTAACATTTTTACATCTTTGATTAGGGGAGGAAAAATCATTCATCAACTCCCCACTTTTACTATTCATGGTCGTTGCCATGTACCCGGCCATGTTGGTTGTCCGCTGCCAACCCGATGTCCAGCCATGTTGGATGTCCGCTGCCAACCCGATGTCCATCCATGATGGTTTTCCGCTGCCAACCCGATGTGCATCCATGTTGGATCTCCACTGCCAACCCGATGTGCAACCATGTTGGCTGAACATTGTCAACGCATTGGCCAAGGGACAATCTTCCTTTTCCAACGCAACAGAAGCTTTGGATGAAGCTTCATCACAAGAAAATTGTGCATCTTTTAGCATGCGCCATGCTAAAAACACGGGGTGTTACTTTATCATACCCTTCAAAGAATTTCGTCCTCCAAATTCAAAACCAAACTATTGTGGACAATCTCTTCAGTTTGGATTTCCTGAGCAAAAGTCTCATACCAAATGCTCAGAAATCACGGGTTTTTTCAAGTTGTCATGAACAACAATTTAGACCTTCTGAGCAAATGTCCCATACCACCTTCCCAGGAATCCAAAAGTTCCCACAACAATACCTAGAATCTCAATTGGTCAGTGCCAAGAGGATATCTCAACAAGGTATACTAAGTATGCATCCCATACTACACACTCAGGAGTCCCTAAAGTTCACAAGGTTGATGTCATTGAAATGACAAGATTTTGGCACAGTACTGTGTGGATCAGTATCCAGTTTCCCACCGTCCCTGGCGGTCATCCAGGTTTCCACTCGTAAGTGGGATGCTAGCCGGGCCTGACAACGCACACCATTGTCCAGTTGTCAATGGGTGGGGATGATCAGTCCCATCGTCTACCCACCGTCCCATACGGTCTTCCAAATATCCACTCGTAAGTGGGGTTCCACTTAGGCCAGGCAAACTCACAACACATGAACAAGCTCAACTCGATTCGCAAAAGTAACTGGCATTGCAGTTACAAACTCTTTCCGCGCAAAAGTTGGCCTACTCTCCAACTTTATTTCTCTTTGAAGGAAAAATACTCGTTTGACGAGTCCACTCCGCACAGTCCCTAGTGTTTTCTCGGAAGTTCCTCTGATACCAACTGTGACAGACCGGAAAATTACGCCTTTGGCGCGTCACCCCGCAGGCCGTAACTCCCCCGGTGCGCCATGATGAAGCTACGATTCGGTCCTTAAGGATAGGAAAATGCACGTCTATTTGCCCTTGCAAGCATGCTCTTGGAGCATGATGCGACAAAATTAGCTTCCACACCGTTCCAGCTTACCCTCATTTCGCAGAGGGTTCAATAAGAAAACAAAAACTTTCCTAAAACGGCTTTTGAGGCCCTAAATGATGTAATTTGGCTAAATTCTGGTGACCATGTGGATCATCAGATCACATGTCTTGATCTATGGGCAGTTTCCCATCAAAACTGACTCCTCTTGAGCTAAATTACGACACTCGGGTTTTTAGCCTCCAGATAGGCCATAGCTTGCTCTTTGTAGTTTGATAGGAAGTATGAGCATCCACTTGCTGACATGCAACTAAGCCTCATCAAGTCTGGCCACAATCATCTCTTGCGTCGAGCTGCCGAGCTTAGATGATATGATGAGCCAGAATGTCGCAATCATCTCACTATTAGATGATATGAGCGACAGAGTGCTGGACCGGCAATGTTGCAACTCATTGCGGCTGCCTACGTACCTTTCCATACTCTAAAGAGATCAAGCACAGACCGTAGTTTATCGTCGAAGGTACAGAAACTTAACCCAACTCGTTTGCGAGGCTGTGGCCAAGCAATAAAGGTAATGGCCTAGTCCGTATAGGCCGTTCCGTCAAAATGCATCCAAGTGATACATGTTTGGTCCACAATATGGAATAAGGATTCCTAAGCATCAAATTCCCTCTTCGCGATGCTATGCAACAATAAATGAGCCTTAGGCATCATTTATACTCTTCCGGCTAAGCTATGAAGTTTACTTGGAGCATAGTACGCATATGCACCATCAACGAACTAACCCTCCCTGTATATGTTCATTTGACATTTTTAGAACTCAAATTGGGGGAGCAAAAATCATTCATCAACTCCCCGGGCCATGATGGCTGCACCTTACCATTTTGGCCAACTGCGATGTACGACCGTAATGGTTATACATTCAGTTCTTGCTCACAGGCCAGTTTCAATGTCCATCCATGACGGCTGGACATTTACTGATCCATGTCCCATTAAGGGTCGTGATGGATGTACTTCCATCTTTGGCCCATAGGCCACTCCAATGTCTAGCCGTGATGGATGTACATCTCTAAGGCTATCTCACTTGGTGCATGGTCCGTATATGCACCTTCAACCAAGTACCCCTCCCTATATATGTTAACTTAACATTTTGACAACTTTGATTAGGGGAGGAAAAACCATTCATCAACTCCCCACTTTTAATATTCATGGTCGTTGCCATGTACCCGACCATGTTGGTTGTCCGCTGCCAACCCGATGTCCATCCATGTTGGTTGTCCGCTGCCAACCCTATGTCTAGCCATTTTGGATGTCCGCTGCCAACCTGATGTGCAACCATGTTGGTTGTCCACTGCCAACCCGATGTGCAGCCATGTCGGTTGTCCGCTACCAACCCGATGTGCATCCATGTTGGCTGTCCACTGCCAACCCGATATGCATCCATGTTGGATGAACATTGTCAACGCATTGGCCAAGAGCCAATCTTCCTTTTCCAACGCAACAGAAGCTTCATCACAAGCAAATGGCGCATCTTTTAGCGTGTGCCATGCCAAAAATATGGGGTGTTACACAACTAGTCTGGGGATTGAAGATCCTACACAAATTGACACTCTTCTGATAAATAACTTTAAGGATATAGGTTCCTCTAAAGGAATTATGTATAATAATGCTATTTCTGATATAATTACTCATGTTATCACTATTGATGATAACATTCAGTTAACTGAAGTCCCAAATGCCGAGGAAATTAAAAACACTCTCTTCTGCATGAACCAATGGTGTGCTCCATGTCTAGATGGTTACTCCACCTGGGTTTTTTTAAGACCCACTGGAATGTTTTCTATAATGATATCATTAATCTTGTCTAATATTTCTTTAAGATAAAATTTATTTTCAAAATTCTAAATTATAATTTTAACAGTCTAATTCCTAAAGTTCAGAATCACATAGTCCTAGTGACTTCATGCAAATTAGTTTAAGTAATACTCTTTATAAACTTATTTCTAAAAGAAATTCCAATAGGCTGAAACCTTTATTAGGAAAAGTGATTTCTCAAAACCAGTCCGCTTTCATTCCAGATCGTCATATTACAGATAATATAATTTTCACGCATGAAATTCTCCATACCATGAAAACTTCTAAAAATAAAAAAGGTTTCTTTGCTTTGGATCTCTATTTGTCAAAATCCTTCGATAGGGTTGAGTGGTCGTTTCTTGAAAAACTCTTCTTTCTTCAGACTTAGTATTGATCGGTGTCACCTCATAATGCAATATGTCTCTACTACTTCTTTTTTTGTTTTTTTTATTAAATGGTGTGCTTAGCGATACATTTACTGTTAGGGCTGTTCATGGTCGGTTTTGGTTCGGTTTCTATCCAAACCAAAACCGAAACCAATACTATTGGTTTCTAAAAATCTAAACCAAACCAATCCATTAACCATTGGTTCGGTTTCCAAATGGTTCCAGTTGGTTTCGGTTTGTCCAGGTGGTTTTTGATTAACCAATAATTATGTCAAACCAAAAAAAATACACAAATTTACAGATAAAAAAATCGTAGTTGTCGATAGTATTGGTTTACACAAATATACAGACAAAAAAAGAAAAATCAAGAATAGTTAAAGCTTACTCTAATTCTAGAGAGCAAAAGAAGATATATAATATATCTTAATTTAGTTATTGACAAATAAAAAAGAAGGAAGACGGGAAGAAAAAAGTCGAGTAGCAGCAGCTGTAGTTGGGGGTGGAGAAGGGAGGCGGCTGAGAGAAAGAGAAAGAGGGAGAGTATCATAATGAAATATTAGATTTAGGGTTTCTATTTATCCTCTAAATCAATGGGTAAAATCTAATACTTTTAAATCGACGGTAAAAACTAAGTTTAAAAATTAATCGGTTCCCCAATGGTTTTTGGTTCGGTTTTCAGGTCAAACCAAAACCAAACCAGTAATGTCGGTTTTTCAACTTTTTTTACCAAACCAATCCAAAATCTAAATGGTTTGGTTCGGTTTCTTTCTTATTGGTCTGGTTCGGTCGGTTTCCAACGGTTAACCGACACCATGTTCAGCCCTATTTACTGTTAATAGAGGTCTGAGGCAGGGAGACCCTTTGTATCCATACCTCTTTATAATTTGTATGGAGTTTTTATCTAGACTCATTTTTAAAGCAAAAATCGACAAAAAAAAAAACTAGAATTGAAGTTTCTAAAATTGTCCAGCCTGTGTCTCACCTTTTCTTTGTGGATGACTGCTTCTTACCTGAAGCTCAGAATGTCTTAGATATTCTTAAATTTTTTGGTGACTGTTCTGGCCAGGTGATTAATCTTCAAAAGTCTGGCATCTATCTTTCTCCTAAGATTCACAATACATACTTCAAGATTATCTCTAGAATACTCAAGGTCAGACAAATCTCTAAGAATGATAAATATTTAGGAACCCTTTTGTTTTTTGATAGAAATAAAACTAATAGTTTTGAACCTTTACTTAGTAAATATTATGATGCTCTTCAGGGTTGGAAGGACAAGCTTATTTCTCGATATGGGAAAGAAGTTCTTTTAAATTCAGTTCTTAGTGCTTATTCTAACTATCAGATGCAATGTTTTGCTTTTCCGGAAAAAAGTCTGGATAAATTTAATAATCTCCAAAGGTATTTTTTTGGTGGGATAAAAAGGATGTTACTAAAGGAATTTACACTAAATCTTGGGTCGTTATTTTCTCCAAACATGAAGCTGGTGGATCGGGAATTAGAAACCATCATAAGCAAAGTCTTTTGTTGATAACTAGATTAGCTTGGAGACTGCTAAACAATGATAACCAATTATGGACTTAAAACATAAATACTTTGCTAAGTCTAATCCTTTGTTTCTTTCTAGAAAGCATAATATTTCTTGGATATGGAATGGTATAAAAAAAAGGTATAGAAATTATTTGCTCTAACTATAAATGGCAGGTTAATTGCGACTCTCAGGTTAGTATATGGTCTGACTTTTGACTTTCAAACCAATCTCATAAGCTTACTCATGTTTTAATAGATAATAATATTCCTCAAACTGTTAATCAACTGACTGATAATTGTGGAAATTGGAATCATAGTCTAATTGAGAAATACATACATCCTTTTATACATAATCTGAATAATTCTATTACTTTGAATCCTGATATGCCTGATAGAATTCGTTGGAAGTCCACTGCCTCTTGGAATGTACTTCTAATTTTGTGTATCATTTTCTCACTGCTAGAGTGTGAGGGAAAAAGATCAACTCGCTACATGGCACAAGATCAAGAGCCGAAGTATCTTACTACAATACAACCACCTACACTATGTTTTATCCTATCTAGTCATCCCTAGGGGCGTATTTGTAATTAATATAACCACATAGCCTATAAAAGAGAAAGAGAAATAGGTTAGGAAGTATCTTTTTGGATGCTCTCTAGCTAAGGATAGCCTCCTTCTTATTCCTTATAGCTCCATGAGAGCCTCCTCCAATGGAGATCTTGTAATACTAATAATCATAGTGAAATCCCGTGGATGTAGGTCACCATTGACCGAACCACGTAAAAGATCTGTCTCCCTTTATTTTCCTGTACTTTATCTCCTTTTCATGTGTGTTTATGTATGTTTTGATGGTTAAGATCATCTTGGATGTAGTAACAGAAAACATTCAACTACATTTTGGCGCTAGAAAATCGTGAAAGAACATTACTTCACTAGCATCAAGTTCTCTAACAGATCCAGTAAAGATTCAGCCGATACAAGTTCTTCAAGGGAATTCTTGTCAAAGATCCAGGAGCCTCAGACAAAAAAGTGTCTCGTCCGACTCCAAACAAAGACTAACAAAAAGAAAGAGGCGAAGTTGTTGTGGCGTTCGAACCAAAGAAGAAAAAAGAAAAGATACAAGATGTGCGGTTCCTGAGAAAAGCTCTAGCAGAAAACAAATTGATTTCTCACCAAATCAACTGGGAAACAAATTTTTCTTCACATCTCATTACCTTCTTCTTAATATTTTAGATCTACAAGATTTAAACAAAAAAATTCAGAAAAATCTATTACAAAAACTAGGGCTTGCTATATCTTACTCTTCAAACCCATTGAAGCCTTTTTCAGGAAAATTTTTGATAATCAATATCTTAGCCTAATTAGGGATTTTTTCTTCGATGTGTCTTCGTACTGCTTTATATAGCAATTGTAGAACGAGTTTACTGAGATTTCTCACTTGATTCAGTTGTTGTTTCAGAAAAATGATGATGGACGAAGTCGCATCGGAGCAGTTCTGATTACAGACCTCCATCAGTACCATCTCGAATGACCAATTCGTGAAGAATTTCAGAGTCAATTCGAGCAACCATCTCATACTGCTCAACTCGGAGTATCAATTTCACATGATTAGATCAGAAATCTACCTCCTATCAACTCGTGAAGAAGCAATCAACAAGATGATGTTCAACCCGAGCTCGGACAGAAGCCATATCGTGACAGTGATTCGGACTGATCAGTTCATCTCCGAGCACCAATCTCGGACAGACAATGAACGGGGCAACCAGAGCATGAACTCGGACTGTACCTTGACATCGGACAAGATCACAGAAAATTCCCCAACATCTTACCCTGACTTGGGGCTTATTTTTTTCAATCTCTCTTCGTGCTTTCTTACATAGCAATAGCCAAACGATCCTATTCACATGATTAATCACTTTATTGAGTTGCTGTTACAGAAAGATGATGATGGGTGAAGTCACATCGGAGCAGCAATCTCGGATAGATACTAACGATTACATCGGACAGGAAACTCTCATTAACTCGTGGAGAAACAACCAGCACGATGGGAGCCAACCAGAGTTAAGACCATAGGCGAGGAATACAGAGTCAGCCAACACGAGATGAGCCAACCATAGCTCGGACTCACCAAGTCATTGGACCAGAAGCGATGTCGGATGAGAAACCAATCAGCACGATATGAGCCAACCAGAGCTCGGACTAACCAAGTCATCGGTCTAGGAGCATAAACTCAGATCATTTCAATGATATCGGACTCATCAGTCCATCTCCAAGAAGCAACTCAGATATCATACCTTTCTTACCTCATCTATTGATTCCTTTTGGATTCTTGCATACATACATGCTATACTAAATGGTCTTTTGATTAATAATATCTAAATGCTTAATACCTATAATATTTATATATGATTAATGCTTTGAATCAAGAGATATTCGATGCATTTCATGACCAACAGGTATATGATAACATGCTCTACAGAAGGACACTTCTATGGCATCTGTTTCAGATGGTCGTTTCAAGACCATTAATCTTATGCTGTCGAAAGCATTCATCTTGGATCATCCAAGATGGTTCATCCTTTCTCGCGAAGCCCACTACGATACGAGAATCACCTCGAGAACAACAACCTAAAACAGGAGAAATTCTTATCTCCATCTATGAAATTTATTATGTTGCATGACTTCTTCAACAGACAAATGCAGTCCATCAAGTCTGAATACATATGTTTAATTAAAATCTCATAAGCTACAATAGAAATCACTATTTTTTGAATTATGATTATGACAAGATAACTTGTCTTTAGCTGTATTCAATGGCTACTAACCTTCAAATGAAGTTCGCAGAGGCTGGAGTAAATCGCTGATACAAAGAAACAATGGACACGATCCAATAAGCAACTATTTAGCTTAACAGCAGGCTAAGTATCTCTAGTCACAAAGACTTGACTTTATATATACTTATATAGTAATGAATAATGTAGAATTACATAATATTCTACTCTAAATGATACCTTATCACAGGGATTAGATAGATATCACTTAGATGAATTGAATGCTTTAGAAGTAAACTTTAGCATCGTTATAACATATTAGAATTGCTTACCTTTGAATGAGCAACACCAACTCCTTAATGAAGAGTAGTATGCCACTGATGCATTTCATTCCATTTTGAACATATGTACATATAAGCTCTAAGTAGCCAATTTCATAAGAATGTTTATAACAAGCATTGAATTTCATTTACTCACGTGATAATGTGGTAGTTAAAAGAATCATCTTGCTATATCCAGTGATGCTTAAAAATAAGATACATGCTCATGTCATCTAACATGCCATTCATAATAAATTATCATGATATAATATGCTTAAAATATTTTACATGCTCAACGCATTCATCTCGGATCGGTCACGACAGTGCATCCGATCTCGCCAAGCTCACGATTTAGCTTGCATAATAACGTCATAACAGGGGATACTCTTATCCCATTATCTCTGGATTTATCATTTTATATAAATGAACTTAAACATGCCTAATCACTGATTTGAAGCATAATCATTTATAAATATATTCTCTTTGCTGTTATTAACCAATAATTGGAATTTTTAGGGAATTTGGGAGGCAAAACACAACCTCATCATAAAGGCTGCAAAGCTCAAGGACGGTACGATCTCCTTTCTTTCCCGCCAGTCTAAGGGCGGATGGGGAAGTTTCTAACTCAACTGATTTTAAATTCAATAATGAATTCATATATATGCTTAACCAAAGAACCATTACGCTTAAAAACAAGCTAAGAATAGCTAGTCTCAAAGACTTAAGCCGATATACGTATCGCACTGGTATTTCCAGAGACTTAAGCCGATATACGTATCGCACCGGTACATCCAGAATCGAGTGCCGCAATCTAGCGCACCTGCTCCACAACGAGCATCACAATAAATTACAATGCGACACATTATCGCATGAAAATGAACAGAAACTGTTTACATAAAGTAAATGCTTTAAAATTATTGAATGCTTTAACATTAAATTTGATGGATTAACATTTGATGTTTTGCAGCAAATCACCATATGGTGATGATTTCAGTTAAGTCGGATTAATTATCCGCATAAAGTAAAGTCGGATTAGTTGAAATCCGCATAAATGCATGCTTTTCATGCATTAGGAACTAGCATTATGCTAGATAAGGTTAGAATCGGATTAGTTGAAATCCGCATAAAGGCATGATTATCATGCACTAAGGTTAGAGTCGGATTAGTCGTAATCCGCAATAAAGTTATTGTTGTGTATGTGTTTGCTTGCAAGGACATTTGATGTATGTATGGTATATCTTCTTGATATATATATATATATGTGTTTTCCTGCAGGGTTACTTGATGTATCATACATACATCCTCTTCTTGCTCTATATGTATGTGTTTGTTTGCAGGGATATTGAATGAATGTGTTATATATATCTCCCCCTTGTCATCTGTATTTTTTGCAGGGATACATAGTGTTCTTAGTATCATATTTTTTCCATCATAGATGGTAATCGGGGCATGAACCCCATATGAGAAAACATCTTCTCGAGTCCATTATGAATGGTATCGAGGTAAACCAAACCCTCATGCGAGAAAATATCTTCTCAAGACCATCACGATGGTTTATACGAGAAAATCTCTTCTCAAGACCATCACGAATGGTCATAAGGACACTAGCCCTATGCGAGGAAACATCTCCTCAAGACCATCACGAGTGGTAACAGGGGAACGACCTCTATACGAGGAAACATCTCCTCAATACCATCATGAATGGTAAGGTACTATCCACACCATTTCATCCTAAACAGGATGATGCGAGCAATGCTCAAGCTGCCTGATACGAAAAATGACTTAGGGAAATGCCATCTGACCATAGAAGTTGGATGATGCGGGGACTTCCCAAGCTACACGAGACGGAAACATTGACCTAGGATAATGCCATCTCGATTGCGAATCAGATGATTTCATGTACTTCAGGAGGTACCCTGTGGTTGACTCACTTTAGGCTGAAGTGCGAATCAACTATTAGAGGTATCGCCCTCATTATGTATGTGCCACGAGCCGGCTATGGGGTAGGTGCCTTCCGAAAGAGAAGCATTATACATAATTCACGAATATATGTTCGATAAGTACTCGGTATTAGAAGGATCCTTTAAATCCTCTCGACTTGTATTGTAAGATGTTATCTGGCCAAATGGGAAGTTGATCACTTCTCGGACTTATAGCCCATAACTTGTCCAAGGAAGAAAGGGATACCACTATGGTGTGACCCTCGTATAAAATCGCACACAAGTGCAACAGTAAAATTGTATCAAGGTTCAACTACAATCATTTCATTATGATTTTGAATTTGCTTCATTGCTAATTTATCTTAATTTGATTTATGCAGGTACAAGCTACATGTTGTAGCATCATAAATGATACTGTCAAAAAATGGAGTTAGGGGCAAACCTTGACTTTGGCTTTCAAAATCTATAAGTTGTTAAGCTTTCAAAACCCAAAGGGGGCAGTGTATAACCTTAGTACCTTCAAGAAAGATTTAGATCCTCGGATCACAGATTGAGGCAATCTGTAAGTCCTCGGGGAAAGACTTCGGATTACGATCCGAAGGTATTTCGAGTCCCCACAAAAACAAGTCTCCAACTGGAGAACGAAGTAAGACCTCGAACTACTGTCCGAAGGCACAAAATAAAATCTCACTTCCATGCGATTGAGGCAACTAGTAAGTCATCGGGGTCAGGCTTTGGACTACCATCCGAAAACATTTTGAGTCTCCATAGATACATGCATCCGATAAATCTCGGAGCACACAATAAGACCTCGGACCACCATCCGAAGGCATCTAATCAGTCGTGAAGCAGCGCGATTTGAGGCATTAAGTAAGTCCTCGGGGAAAGACCTCGGACTATAATCCGAAGTCATTTGGAAGACCCCACAATGATGAATTGATTATACAAAACTTTGTACACCAGTAAAAAGCTACAGGATTCAAAGCTTATCTATCTTCAACCTATCTCAATTTATTTCATTTGATTTCATTTAAATCTATCTTGGATTTGTTCAAAAACTCATCCTCTCAAATGCTACATGAGCATACATTTTAAACTATCATTCCCATATGGAAAAATCCTCATCGCTCGAAGCAAGCTATAGATGCAAAGGCAATCAGCCAATTGTGAAGAAAGCTAAGTATCACCTTTATTAAGGAACTATTTTACTGTGCATACCACTAATTCTTCTCACAAAATGCTAAATAGCTTAATTTATAGCATAAATAGTTTGCATATGCCTATATACAAATTATTCATAACATAAGCATGCTTAACGATATTTAATATCTTATTTTATCTTTGCAAGTGCAAAACTTTGAACTAGAGCATGTATGCTTAGAACTATAGTACTTAATCATTATAATGTTATGCTTGCGAAGCAAAATCTTAAATTTATATTGTTGCGATATAGCAATTACGACTCTCCTCCATGAGTAGCAGGTACACATGATGGTCCCGAGAAGCACAACCACGACAATTCGTCAGGAACTGATGTTAACCAAGCTAGACAGAGCTAGAGCATAAACCGCCAAGGAGCAACCACAATGACCACGAACTCAAGGAATGCCTCAGAACTTCACACAAGAACAGGGGGCAAGTATTAATACTTTAAAAACTGGTTACATTCTTCTGGAAGTTCCTTCAGCAACAACAAAGAGCCACAAATCTCGGTACACATCACCAACTGAAGTAATGAACTAACTCCAGCAAAGAATCAATGACCAAGAATTCATAGCTACCTCGCACTGTTAGTTAGAATTGCAACTCGCACATCCACATCGTGCAGCACAAATCATGGATCGTGAAGCACAAGCATCGCAACAACCCAACTCGGACCACTCCAAACACTCCACAGAAGTGAAGTTTAATTACAAGCAAGATCAGAACCAAGCATGTTCATAAATCTAGCTCAGCCACTCCTCTCGCCTTGAAAGTCACATCGATGTTGGTTTTCTTAAGGATTATTGTTTCAACAACCCTCAATCGAATTAGCAAAATGTGAGGGAAAAATATCAACTCACTACGTGGCGCAAGATCAAGAGCCGAGGTATCCTACTACAGTACAACCACCTACACTATATATAACCAACCACTTAGTCTTATCCTATCTAGTTAGCCTTAGGGGCGTATTTGTAATTAATGTAACCACCTACCCTATAAAAGAGAAAGAGAAATAGGTTAGGAAGGATCTTTTTGGATGGTCTCTAGCTAAGGCTAGTGAAAAAGCGGGGGTCTAACAACCACACCCAATATGTCGCTTAGCAATCTGTATGGACAAACTCCAATATACTTTCTAGAGAATCAACTAGATAGTCAGACTCAATATAGATAAAAAGTATATCAAAGAGTTTATATATCAATCTCTCGATTTGATATATACTCAAGAAAATAGAAATCTGCGAGTCTTTATCAAATACTAGAGAGATAACTTGGATGGTAACAAAGACCAATATCGAAGTTTCAATCAATTTAAATCAACAACCAAACGGTTGAATATTCTAATTGATTGAACAACGCACAACCTGTGATATTTCAATTATATAACAAAATATAATGCGGAAAAGCAATAACACAGACATCAGAATTTTGTTAACGAGGAAACCGCAAATGCAGAAAAACCACGGGACCTAGTCCAGATTGAACGCACACTGTATTAAGCTGCTATAGACACTAGCCTACTTCAAACTAACTTCGGTCTGGACTATATTTGAACCCCAATAAATATCACACTGATCCAAGGTACAGTTATGCTCCTACGTCTCTGATCCCAACAGGATACTACGTACTTGATTCCCTTAGCTGATCTCACTCACAACTAAGAGTTGCTACGACCCAAAGTCGAAGACTTTAATAAACAAATCTGTATCACACAGAAAAGTCTACGGTAGTATATGTTAGAGCATATCTCGGTAAACCTCGTATGCGTTGCTATCTCAAGCATGTTTGTCAATGTTAGTGATCAAAACTATAAGTCTTGATTTCTAGCGTACAAAGCTAAGTCTAGGACTAGGATAGAAAAATGTAGTTGAGCTCAAGGACTTAATGGTGATTCATCGTACAACGACGAAGATCTAAACAAGGAACCATGAAACTTCATCAACAAAAAGGTATGTGGAGACTTGAACTTACCTATCACTCAAAAGTCTATCTCTTCTATCTCCTACTTCTTATGAGACAAAAGTCGTATGCTATATAGACTAGATCATACACATTTGACATTTCGAGCTGAGCATTCATTGCTTATTTTTTATCTCGAATTCATGTGTTGGTAAAGCGTTTCGCTTTGATCAATTTTATCTTCACCTAGTGACGAAAGTCATGAAAACTTTCAATTACTTTGAGAATTGCTCTGACGTGAATCGGTCTGTGAATAACGGCTACATAGCGTCCTCTGAGAATGTCTCAATGATTGAAATAAGAGTTTATATTACACAACTGATAGACGCATTTATGTGTCGAATATGTCTCTATTGTATGTATTGTTAGTGCTCAATTTTGTATTTATTGTGTTCTTTTATGTCTTTGTAGGAATTCTTAGAGAAATAAGCTCTTGCGGCGATATTGGCTCAAAAAGTGGTGTTTTACACCCGAGGATAGAGTACTAAAGGCACCCTCGAAATGCACCGGAAGCATCCCAGAAATGTGCCGGAGGAATCCAGAAAAATTACTATTTCCACCCCAATTGCTATTCGCACCCCCAGTTTGGATAGGGGGACACCATCTTCTTCATTTGAAAAACTGAATTTTGGCGGGAAAACGTGCATGAGAACTGGCAGAAGTTTGATCGAATTTTTTAACGTGTTATAGGGAGATTAAATGGCTGAGACTTGGCAGGAAGATGTGATTAAGCCTAAGGAAGATATTTTGGGTGTCGGGTCCGATTGAATTTGGCTAGAATCGTCTAGGAAATTCACGAGTTGGGAACAGGGCAGTTCATGTCTGTCACGGGTTTGAGAGAATTTTTGGAGGAATTCGAACGTGTACTGATGATGCATGGAGGACTCTAACACACTTTTGGACCGTGTAGAAGACAATTAAGGTGAGTTTCCATGAAATTAACAGCTGCAGATACGTAATCAAAATAAAAAAGGAAAAAAAATATATTATGAACTGTCCGAGTAATGGAAGATTTTTGGGAGTTATTGCAAAGGATTTCGTCTACCTGTTGAGTATAAAAAGACTTCTGGGGTAGAGTAGAAGGCTGTGGAGAGTTGGGAGGAGAGAAGGAACGCTGCAGAATCGAGAACCATGATTTCTCTCTGCTGCTGCTGCTGCCATTGATGAAGATGAAGAACACGAAGAACAGACAGCCAAAGACCGTCGTTCTTCAACAGAGTCTAAGACGCACAACCGTGGGTCGTAGTTCGTGGTACAACAGCAGTTATCATTTATCGTTCTTCTTGTAACAGCTGAACAGCGCCTTTGCAACAGTTATTTCTGTTGCGATTTTTCTGTTCAATTGTTTTACACCTTTTCATCATTTGCAAACCACTTTTTGAGCAATAAATAATTATTTTGAGAGCATTTTTACTATGATGAGCTAAAACCCAACACTGGGAAGACGGAGGAGGCCAAACTTCCTACTTGGGGTAATTTCATTAATTCTTTTATTTACTTTTTGCACTAATTTTAATTGAATTAAGATTTTAAATTAATTACTTGTGATTTCATTTGATGGAGTATGCTTAGTCCTAGGGATTTTTGATATGCCATGCTTAAGAAATACAAGTAATATTTTATAAAATCTATCTTGGCAATAAACTAGAGTTAATATTTGTTTTGTTTTGAACTATAATCGCCTAGAATTAAATTCTGAACCACTTGAAAATGAAAAATGGCCGAATCTTTAGTCCCAGTACCTCTCGCCCATTGTGACAAATATTGTGTATATATTTTTATTTTTAAATCTTTACAAGTCCGAGCAACGAACTTTTACTACCACTTTTAAAACTACAACAACAACCATGTATTCCTTGAACCGAAGTTTTTGAACTTTATTGATCAAGAGAAATCGGGAGGATTGTGGAATTGGCTTTCCAAGTCCGCGAACCTAGTTCGCAGACTCAGTTCGCAACCTGTCGGAAGTTCTCGACCGAGAATTTCTATTGGATTTTCCAAAACTCGTTTGTATGGTAAGTCCGCGAACCCAGTCCGCGAACTGGCGGAAGTTCTCTTTCCGAGAATTTCTGCTGAGTTTGGAAAACTCAACCGATTAACTTATGTCCGCGAACTTGTTTGTGAACTTAAGAGGTTATGATTAAAAGATGTGCTCTGAACATGAAACATTAAATTACTAAGGAATGATTTATGCAAACCGTGGCTATAATGTTCATGAGCCGATTCAATCGAATCGAATCATCTTTGCTTCAATTGTGTCTTGTGTAGTTACATAAGATCTCATAGCAATTGAACAACTCTGTAACTAGTTCATTTGAGTCAATTGAACTAGTTATGGTGAAGAAGAACAAGGTTAATATGAAATGCTCATATGGTTAACCTTTTGGGTTACTATGTTGAACCAACATACACGTACATGTTTGGGCATGGTTTTCACGAACCCAGTAAACATCTACCCAAGTGCGTGTGACAAGCTAAGTTTTCGATCTAACAATTGAGAAATATTAGCTTGAATCTAAATCAGATTTCATCTAACGGTGAAAAAGGATTTCTTTGTAACTAAGGAAAAACTCTGATTTGAAGGATATATAAAGGAGACATCTAGCATTGTGCAAAACTAATCCCCACACGTCTGTATGCTACTAGTGCTCCCGCTAGAGTCGATCTCCATTAACCTTTGATTTTATTCTCTAAAATCAGGTTAACGACTTAAAGACTTCATTGGAATTGTGAAGCCAGACCGATACTAGTTTATCGTAGTTGTGTGATCTGATCTTGCATCTTCTATCCTGCTGGGATTAGAGGCGTATGAGTACAACTGTACCTTGAATCGGTGGGAGATTGATAGGGGTTCAACTATAGTCCAGTCCGAAGTTAGTTTGCAGTAGGCTAGTGTCTGTAGCGGCTTAATACAGTATGTATTCAATCTGGACTAGGTCCCGGGGTTTTTCTGCATTTGCAGTTTTCTCGTTAACAAAATTTCTGGTGTCTGTGTTATTTCTTTTCCGCATTATATTTTATATAACTGAAATAATACAGGTTGTGCGTTCGTGATCATCAATTGGAAATCCAACCTTTGGTTTTTGATTGATATTGATTGATCCTTGGACATTGGTCTTTGATACCGTCCAAGTATTCCTTGTATTTGATAAAGACTCGCTATTGTTTTTAGCTTGAGTAAAAATCAAATCAAGAGAGAGATATTAACTCCTTAAAATACTTTTATCTAGATTGATGTCTGACTATCTAGTTGATTCTCTAGCAAAGTATTTCGGAGTTAGTCCATACAAATTGTTAATCTAAATATTGGGTAGTGTTGTAAGACCCCGCTTTTTCAATTGGTATCAGAGCAGGCAAACACGTTTAAGACCTAACAAGTCCGTGTTTGTAGCGATCTGACTATATAGACCATAAAGTCTCAATTACCGCTTCACCAGGAGTTAAAGCCAACCGCAATATTTTCTCCATGAATACCTCTTTTGTAAAAGTGTTAGTTCATGATCCATGTTCTGTTTCTACCTTTGCATTCAATGTTGTTTCCGAAACAAGTAAATACTCAAACTTCTCATGGGCTGATGAGTGTTGTTCTATTGGTAATCGGTTCAATAAACCTTTGATAACAGAAAGGATCAAGAACTATGTAAAAGGAAGTATTAGATCTGACAAACATTTCCTGACAAATGCTGCTTCTAATGATTCTATGGAAGACAAATCTCTTTGTGTCAACGCTTTGAATGCGTCCATTGGATGTGATGGAACCTCTCTTACGGCAGAAACATCCATATACTCAAAGTGCGAAGACGTCCTGCGATTTCGTCGCAAGACGGCAATGTCATGGAGCTTTATTTTCGCAGGAATATTTAGACCTGTCATAATGTCGCAACATTCCTGAAGAGGCCATAATACAAAAGAAAAAGTTAAGACAAGATCAATGGGTTTTTGCATGAAAGTGCAAGGACGTCCTGCGATTTTGTCGCAATGACAAGAGGTGGCATAATAAGACCTTTAATTAGGAAGGAAAAATAAGACCACATGATGAAACAAAATATATATAAGCATTCATAACAGATTATTTTTTGCAAGAAAGATAATGAGAGGCAAGTATGGGAATCAATACACAAGAAGCATTATCTTTCTCATCAACAAAATATTAAAAGGAAAAGTTGATTCCAAAGTTGGTAGAAAAATGTAATTCGCAAAAGTGATAAAAATAAGACAATTCAAGAAGACAAAGCTAGATAGAGAGCTCAAGATTAAATATTAATTTCAATAGCAGGAGATGAAAAAAATTCTTCGCCAATATTCTCGCAAGCCTCTCCTTCATTTCAGTTTTGATCTTCGCCACGATTAGCATCTTGATTATCGCCAACAATTACTTCTTCAGGAGAAATTTATTTCTCATTTTGATTAACACCATCAGACGCTTCTTTAGAAGGAATCTCTTCTTCATCTTCTAAGAAATTATCCTCTACACCGCTTTCGTAATCATAATCACTATCAGCAGGGAGAGGAACTTCATCATCATCTACTTCTAAAGGATCAACTGATGTAGGAGGAAGAGATTTGGACAATAAGATGTCATTCACAAGGACTTCATCCCGGAGATGAACTTGACGAAGAAGTGCTCTCTGATGATTTCTATCTCGAATATCCTTGAAATAAGAGAGATAATCAAGTCTTCTTTCTGCTCGGTCGCGAGAACCGGTAAGAGTAAAGACAAGCAATGCATTTTCTTTGCGAATTTTTGCATATTTAGCCTCCAAAACAGAGATGGAAGAGTGAAGATTCTTCTCAGACTCTGCGAAAGATAGAATACAAAACTTCATTAAGATGAAGAATTCAGAAAGATATGACAAGGAAAAGATAATTAAGGCAGTCAAACTATTATGACTACCTTCCTTTTGAGAAATAAGATGTTGAATCAAAGACAGAAAACTATTCTCCCAACAGTCCATTGCGTCATCAAATTTATCTCCAACTAAACCTTTAAGTCGAGACTGAATATTTTTCTTGTTAGAAATAAGAGAGGCATTTTTCTTCGCAAGAGAAGAATAAGATTCTTCTAATTTGGAATATTGTTCTTTAAGTTGATTCTCCTTTACACTTAAAGTTATTCTACCTTGAGTGAGTGTATCTCTTTCAGCGATAGATGACTCTGTTACTTCTTTAAGTTCATTTCTCAAAGAGCGAGGAGATTGCTCTTGGTCAGCACATACTTTTCGGAGAATACTAAGTTGTTGCGAAGATATCGCCATCTTGTTTAAATAAGTTCTCTTCTCTTGAGATAAGGTTTTATTCTCATATGATAAAGTTTTCATCACTAAATTAGCTTTAATTAAAGAATAAGAAAGACGAGATACTTCATTACTTAATAGATCTTGTCTTTGAACTAATTGGGTATTTTCATTGGTAAGATTATTTATCTGATCAAGAGAATATGAATAGAGGTTATCTAATTGGTTATATTGATCCATCAAGATTTCTTTATCAACACTGGCTTCTTCAACAACAGATTCAAATTGATATCTCTCCATTATTCGTTTCTGGTTTAATGCTTAACATGCGAAAGAGGGATTTTAAGGATAATTAAACATGGGAAGGATAAAACCATCGAAAAGGCAAATTAAAGACATAGATAAGAAAATCATACCTCTCAATTCATCATTCTTCTTGCGAAGATTGTCACGATCCAGCAAAACATTCTGAAGCTTCTGATTTTCAAGACGAAGAGCATTACATTCTTTTTCTAAAGCTGTCTGCGAAGCAGCTCTGACAGAACCCAAATGTTTGCTCAGTCTTTCGCAAACATTAGACTTGATAGGATCAGTGGAAGACTTCTTTCCATCATCCAGAATTTCAGATAAAACTTTGAAAGCAATATCTATCCCTGCCACGGTTTCTTTCGAAAGAGGAAGAGACTTGGGTAGAGAACTGGTAGAGATAGAAGGTTGAGAAACATTCTCAATGGGAAGAGAAGAGGTTTCATTCGCAGAAGGATCCACAAGGGGGATTTCAATCATAGAAAGGTCAGCTGAAGAAATGAAGTCAGAGGCAGCATTTTCGCGAATTGGAGATAAAGGTTTATCTTGCGAAGACGTCGCGGGAGATTTGGAAGAAATGAGTAGGTGGAAGGGAACAAAAGTTGGAACAGTTTTAAGGTGGCGAGATTTCTTGAGAGGTTTATTAAGATCTTTATCACCCTGCGAATTAAAATCCAGATAAGAAACAGAGGCAACAATATTGTTATTAGAAAAATATAGTGTTTCTTACTACCTTCTCATTCGCAGACTTTCTTTTATGTGCGACAACCTTATGCTGTGATTTGGGAATGTTAGGGTTCTGAATTGTAAATTTAGTGTTGGAGCCGCTTTTGCTGAAATAATAAGAGTATGAGAATCACATAAACAACATCAAATAAGGAAATAAACAAGATCAATTTCAAATATATCAATTTCAGCAAAACTCATAAAGAAGAAAAGAGAAGACTAACCTTGATGAATGCATGAAAAATAATAGCAAGGGAGATTGTCTCGAAGAAAATTACGAACTATGAAGATCTAGTATGAAGATGAAGAAAAACTTAAAAAGGTTGAAGAAGAAAGAAGAAAAGTTGCAATAATGGAATTTGCAGAAGAACGATGAAGTTGCAGAGAAAATAAAAAGAAGAAAAAAGAGAATGAGAAGGAATATATATAGAGGGAATTTCTCCTCGAGAAAATAAACACGATTAATGAGGAAAGATATAAGCGGTTAAAAGGCAACGGTTACAAAAGACGTGTCGAGAAATAAATGGAAGAAAGAATACGTGTGATAAATGCAGAATATAAAGAAGAGAACAGTTGCGGCATTTCTCACATCATTCTCTACTTCGCAGAGAAGATATGAGAAGAGGCAAGATGTAGGATCAGAATCTCGCAACAATAATGTCTCAGCGAAATTATCAATGGCACAGCACAATAGCGTCGCAGAACAATTTCAGGAAGAATATAACAGACGACGTCAGCTAGGATCATGAGAAAGATGTGATAGTCCTGCGAAAATTAGAGAGCTTGAGAAATTAACATTTGTAAGGTTGCGAGAATGTCGCAAGCCATATCCAAAAATAAAGGACAGATTAGCTGTCATCCACTACGTATTTCCCTATAAATAGTCGTTCAAGTTGTAAAGATGAGGAGAGATATTTTTTGAAGTAAGAAACAAGTACATAGGAGAGAGAAAGTTTAGAACAGAGATCATTCTTGAGTTTTTTATCTTTTCTTGTAAGAACATCCAAAGATTAATCAATAAAATTAAGAATATAAACCTAAAATGAGTTGATTAATAATGAAATCACATGAACAGTGTAGTGTAGGATTTCCTGCAACTACAAAAATCATCATCTTGAGTTTGAGTTTGTGTAAAATCATTCTCATAATCTAAGAAATCAGCCATTTATGGATCATTGTTGTAGTTGATATGTATTTTCCTAGGTTTTTTAGATGAAGAATGTCCCTCCTCATCCTCCATTGAATCAAGAATTTTTTTTTCTCACTTTCTCCTTTTCCTTCTCTCCTTCTCAATAAAAACTTGATTTTATTTCCCAAATTTTTTCATCTACCCAAAACTTTATAATTATGAATTATGTTAATCACTAAACAAAAGTTTTAATCACTAATCCAGATTACTAACACTAATACAGAAAGGGAAGATTTGCCATTATAAAAAAATTTGGTTAAGGGGGTTTCTGATTTTGTTATTTGACATCCTTTTTTGTCTTTATTCAGTATGCCTAGAAAGATTTAGGTATGCCTAAAAACAGCCTTCATTGCAAAAGCATGTATCGAAATTTGAAGCTCAAACGTGAAATATGATGGGCCTTAACGATGCACAACAACGAGGCCCAATCAACTTTTATGTGAGCCCTGGTATGAATATAGGCTATTGACAAACCCATTTTTCAGTTTTTTTTTGTGGGGATGTTATAAACACCCCTACTATCTATGGATCCTGCACAAGTACCCTTACGAGTCTTTACAAATACCCCTAGTGGCATAATTGAAATTATGAACAGAAAAATAATTCACGTTATCCCATTTTTAACCTTTACATTTTATACTTCAGCTTTTTCTTTATTTCTCACTCGAGAAAAATCAATGGATCTCTCCACCAGCTCCACCACTTCCACCACCATCTTCATCTCCATCTCCGTCGCCACCACAACTAGCGCCACCAACACCAGCACCAGAACCAGAATCGTCTCCATCACCATCATCTTGTAAAGATTAATGTCAAAACCTTCTTCTTATTGTAAAGATTAATGTCAAAACTAGATTTAAAAAGATTGAGATCTTATTTTAGGTTTTGATTTCTGATAAGTTCATCTTGATTTCAATTGGATTGGGATTGAAGAATCTAAAACCGATGATTAAAGTTGGTTAATACATATTTTTCAGCGTCGACTTGGAAGAGGCAATGAAAATCGTCATCAATTTATTGGATCTGGAGATCCAATCATCCAAAACGATTAAAAATTAATTGTCTTCTTCGTTTTGCTTTGAAGTTTGTGGTTGTTTTGGTGGTATTGTAACTGCTGGTTATTTAGATAGAAAGAGGTCAGATTAAGAACAACGAAATTGATGGAGATCGCGGTGGTTCTGGTTGGGATGGTGAAACTTGGCGATTGAGATAGTGGTGGTTAAGATTGTTTGTTGATGTCGGTGGTGGTTGATGACGGTGGTGGTGGTGATATCTTTCGGATTGGAAAGAAGAAAAGTATACAATGATGGTGGTGGTGCTTATTGCCAAGGTATGGTTTCCATCCTGGAATTTTTTATTGTCGCTAAACATGATTTTAATTGAACTGTGTTTGAATTGGATATGTGTTGAAATTGGAAGAAGGGGTATGAAGTGGATTTGCTATCAGACTTGGATTTGTTGGCCTCTGTAAAGATGCATAGTTGCTATTAGGAGATGGGTTTGTTGGATTATTGGGTTCGATGGTGTTGAATCTGATAATAGAGCTTGATGTGAATAGAAGAAGAAGAAGAAGAAGAATATGAAGCCAAAGGTTGATGTTGACCTCATTGTACTGGTGGTTTGCGATTGAATGGATTGTGGAGCTGTGAATGGTGTGCTTTTCTAAAAAAGATATTTCTGCTATAGATGGATTTGATTGTGCTACTGAGCTTGAAATGGAGAACTACAGGTCATGGGTAGATGGAACTGGTGGTGCTGTGACAGTTAGATACTGCAGCAAAAGTTCATGAATGGTAGTGGTCTGGTAATGGTGTGGATGGTGCTTCTGGTGTTGAACCTGACTTGCAAGTAAGAAGAGAAGCTTTGTAAGACAAGAAGATTTTGGTGTCATTGACGGGAGTAATAGATAAGCCGAATGGATTACACGGAATGTGTGGCTTGCAGGGTTGGTGTGTTGAATTGCAGCTGGTCTTGTAGCTGATAACACATTGCATGCAGTTACAGAGAAAGGAGGAGTCATTTGTTGTGTGGTTGTGGAATGATTTGGAGCTGCAACTGCAAGTGAATGAACAAGTTAGTAAGAAGCTGTGATGGAGATTGAGGTTCTGAGTAGTAGTGTGTGCTCATGGGATTGGTTATTTGAGTTAGAAATGAGGACGAATATCGGATGTGGTTGGTGTTGGTGGTTGCTATGCAGTGATTCTGATGGAGATTATGAAGTTGAAAGAGAAGCTGAAGATTGAGTAATGGGTTTAGGCAAGAAAAATGTGATATTGAACTGATGAAACATCCTGCAACTCGTGAAAGTTTCCTTCATATATGGAGGCAACTTGTTCAAGTTGTCTCCATACTGATACAACTTAAACAAGTTGCCTTTGTATACGGAGACAACTTTGGCCAGTTACCTCTATATACAAAGACAATTATGGAGTTGAGAGTGCTGGCTAGTACAATTACATATGAGCTGATGGATGGAGTTGTTTATGTTGTGTTGATGTTGATGTTGACTGGAATTGATGATGTCATGGAGATTATAAGGCATAATATAAGAAGACAGTGAAGAATATGGTTGTGTTGCTGATGCTTATGCTTTGAAGTCGGGAGAGTAGATGAATGCTTAGGAAGTTTTGAGCAGGAATTGAATATGTATCCAGTCAGTGAAGAGAAGAACAAGGAGTTGTTGCTGCTTGTGTGTTGTTGATGGTGTTTGAGTAAGGGCATGGAAGTGACTGCAGCTGTTTGGCTCATGTTGCAAGCGTACATAGATGGTTGTGTTCATGAAGCTGTTGCAGGTAGAGTTGTGGTCATGAAGTTGTTTCAGTAGCAGAGATGGAGGATGTGATATTGTCTGGTGGTGGTTCGAATTATTGGTTGTGCACTGAAGTGGCAGGTGCTGGTATGTGATTTTGATATGTTACTTTGTATTGACGAATCTGCGGTGCAATGGTAGCACAACTGACTATATGTTAGAAGATGTGTGTTCGACTCACACTAGGTTCACTTTTTTGTGTACAATTTTATTTTTTGGAGAAAACTTGTGATAGTT
>NW_020625709.1:37864-64451 GCF_003573695.1 Papaver somniferum
TGGTGGTAGACAGTAGAGGTAGTATTTTTGTTTTTTTTTTTGTTTTTTTTGAATAGTGGTTGGTAGTTTTGTATATACACAATACAAAAGAGGGTATTTTAGTAATGTATTAAGCTTAGGGGTATTTGTAAAGTTCATAAGGGTATTTTTGCAAGGGCCTCATAGTAAGGGTATATAGATAATGTTCCCTTTTTTTCACTTAGAAACCCACTGGCAAAAATTTCATGCGCACCTTAGATCCTAAAGATAAATATGATCATGAAACTTTATTATGAATTTTAGTTCTGCGAATATCTTTCCATGGTTAATTATTGGGAACCTAAAATTTACGAACCCTGTTTTAGGGCATATCTAAAACTTTCAGGGTATCCTGAATAAAGACAAAATAGGGATGTAAATATCAAAATCAACAACCCCTTAGCCAAATATTTTTAGTAATCGAAAATCTTCCCTTTTAGGATTAGTGTTAATTAATGATTATTTATAATAATCCTGATTAGTGATTCATGATTAGTAATTAAGATAATTTAGTTATATATGTTTGAGTAGATGAAAATTTGAGGAAGAAAAAAAAAGTTAGGTTTTTTTTTTGAGGGAGAAGGGGAAAGTGAGAAAAAATATTGTATTTTGATTCAATGGATGAGGAGGGTCAATCTTCACCAAACTCAAACTCGAACTCAAGCACAAACTCAAGGTAATGATTTTTATGAGCCAAATCTATATGATGAATACATATATGAGGAACCCAATGCTTCTAATACACAGGTACACTTCTATCTTAAATAATCTCGCTTTTGTAGCTTAAAATCATCAAAAGTTTGAGTTTTTTCACTAAGGTTCGGCGAGTCTGGATGAACAGTTCGGCTAGCTGAAAGTTTTATAATTATGAGCCGAACCTACTTTGAAGACTGTAGTTGCAGGAAATCCTACACTACACCTCTCATATGATTTCATTATTAATCAACTCATTTTTAGGTTTACACTCTTAATTTTATTGATCAACCTTTGAATATTCTTACAAGAAAAGATAAAGAAATCAAGAATAATCTCTTCTTTATACTTTTTATCTCCTATTTACTTGTTTCTTAAAAAAGATCTCTCCTTTCTTTACAACTTGAACGACTATTTATAGGGAAATACATAGTGGACGATAGCTAATCTGTCCTTTATTTTCGGGTATGATCTGCGACATTCTCGCAACCTTACAAATATTAATTTCGCAAGCTCTCTAATTTTCGTAGGACTATCACATCTTTCTCGTGATCTTAGCTGACGTCATTTATTATATTCTTCCTGAAATTGTTCTGCGACGCTGTTGTATTGTGTTGTTGATAATTTCACTGAAATATTGTCGTTGCGAGATTCTGATCCTACAAAGACCATAGTTTGACTAGTTTAAAAATTTTATAAGGAGTCGAACCATACACTGGAACTTCTGGAAGAAAGTTCGTTAAAGGTTCGGCTCATATTGTAAAAATCGTATAAGTCGAACCTTTTGACAATACATGGTTCGGCACTTATTGTGAATATCGTAATAGCCGAACCTCGTAAATGTCCTAGGTTCGGCACGTATTTATATTGTAGTACTATCCGAACCTCTCCATTAGTTTTTCGTTGTATTATCTTACCTTGTGTCATTCTTTGTAGATCGTGATTGATGGACATGTACCGATAGAAAATCAACCTGATCCGGTAGACATAATTCACGAAATGTAAGAGATAACGTTTGAAATGTAATAATATTTGTTTAGTGTAGTGCATTTTCTTCATGTTTGTCGTGCGATTTTGGAATTTATCAACCGACAAAAATGAAGAAAAATGCACAACACTAAACAAAGTCATTATATATCAACACTAACCAATTCTATCACTACCAAAGAACAATTCTGAAGTAAATCAAGAGGTTCGGCTAGCCCGAAAAAGAAAATATATGCTGAACTCAACAACTATCAGTTGATTCTTAAACACAATGAGGTGTTCATCTTATAATTCAAAAATTCTTTCAAGCCGAACCCTACCACCATTAGTTGATTTTTAAACACAGTGACATGTTCGACTTATATTACAAAAACACTTTCAAGTCGAACTCATATATTTACACGATTTGTGAAAATGAAAACAACATATGTTCGACGTAAAATAGTTTTATCGAATACGCCGAACCCTCTATGCATCTCTATCTGTGACTAGGTTCGGCTTGAAATTTCATGGAATTTCATGCCGAACTGTTCATATACACTTACAGGAAGCTTTTGCGAAGAACAGTTCGGCTAAAAACGCAACTCAATTTTGAGCCGAACCCAGCACTGTAACCGTCAAAAACACTATTTTTTTTTGGAATTAAACCCATTTAATCAATGAAAAACAACAAATAAGAGATTGGGTTTATAAAAGTTACTTTATTATCCTCATTTCCGAAGTTGGAGATTCAGTTGGTTCAATTTCTGGTTCAATTGGTGGTTGATTTTCAGTTTCTACACCTTCGTCTTCAATTGATGGATTAGAAGACGATTTGGTTTGCCTAGTACCTGTTTTTTTCGTTGTACGAGTCATTATGTAGTTGAGTTTAATTGACGATCAAATTTTTACGAATAGACGATTAATCACGGTAATGAAAATAAAATCACGGGAAGGGGAAAGTTCGGCTAGAGGAGGAAGAAGAAGAGATGTTAAGGGAAACTGATTTTTATTTTTTAATTTTAGGTTTTTGTATTAAGGATAAGGATAGATAGGTAATTGAACTACCCATAGGGTATCCCTTATAAGGTCACCCAAGATGGTAATATTGTTTTGTATGCCCTGAAAGATTTACGTATGCCCTAAAACAGGGTTCAAACTTATTATGTACATTGCCGAAAGTAGAAATTGACGTTTAATCCCATATCTGTTGGGATTTAAACGTTTTAGTCCTGCCCTCTCAGGCCTAGTACTAGGAGGTCCAAATGTACTCAATCTACGACGAGTCAGTCCTAATATAAACGATTCAGTCCAAAAAGGATTATTGTAGTGACAGAAATGACCCTCATCTAAAACCACAACACTGATTTGTTTGTAAATCATTTCTTCATCGTCACTATCGATAGAGCTCTCGAGCGAAACTTTGTTCATTTTTTCAGCTCGATTAGCCGTACAAATTCCTTTGCTTTCTCTCTCGATTTCTTGTTCTTTTAGGTCTAATCGCATCCCTGAAACCGTAGAAACTAAGAGAGATGGCACCAGATCCATGAAAAGATTTATGTATATATCAGATTTGGAGGAGGAGATTCAGAACTTTATATGTGAGAATCAATGTTCTCTGAAAAATATGATTTCTCTTCAAAATCATCTTTCAGTTCACAATTAATGTTTCGATCTGTCATCTGCTGATGATTCGTATCATTCTGAGTTAAACAAGAACCTGTACAATCAATATGACTCAAGTTTATTTGATTATCTTGGGAGAAACGTTAAGTTTTATATGAGCGATCTTGAAGTTTGTAAGTATTTTACTTGTTTTTTTTTTATTTACATACGTTGAATTGGAAATTGGATCTAGTTTTTGTTTGGATTTTGTTGGATTTGGGGATTCCGGTAAATTCTATATTGAATTGGAGATTTGTTTACAGGATATTGATTAGGATTTGGGGTTTGATTTCATGATTTCTGATAAATCTTAAATTTATGGAATTAGAGATGATGTTTATCTAACATTCTTTAAGAATTTGTTTAATGTTGTGGAGTGTATGCATTGAATCTATATATGTGTATGAGCAGGATTAAGTTTTTGGTATGGATTGAAGATTGCATATATTTACTGAGTAGTGGAATTCTTTATGTACTTCACTTGGGGTTATCAACTTATTTATTGTCGCGATAATTGTATTAGGATTTTAAAAGCTTAAAACTAAGATTTGGTACTTTATGTGTATTCATACTAGTGAAAATTATTTCTCTGAAGATAAGCATCGAGGTTTACTTTTGTCTCCTAATTTTCTTTTACGAGCCCTCCGTCAATGCCCTAAATGCATGTCCACAAAAAGTATTGTGGTTGATCTTTGAGTACCGTTTGAATCTGGCATGCAAGAGAGGTGAATTAATTATAATTTTGTTGCCCTGTAGTATATATTTTCATGAAGTTATATGCTTTAACCATGCACTCCCTTTAATTCTTAACTGTAGACAGTGATGTCTAGCACATGTATAATATAATATTTTCATGAAGTTATATCATGTCCAATGTTCTTCAATCCCTTAGAAATGTGCTGCCTTTTTTTGTTTTTGTAGTACTAACCTTTTCATCAACCACTTTCAGCGGATGTGTACATATGATTTAATATATTATTTTGATTTCACCCAATTAGAGTGTTACGTTTCAATTTATTGTGCTTATTTACTTGTAGCATCACAACCTTAATTAATTTCTAAGCATAGCAAAAACACAGATGCCCTATACTACTTTATTAGATTAACTATTAATGCAAACAGAGTACCCATAGTATTTAAAGAATTAGATCCAAACTTATGCTTATGTTTGCGTATACAACAAGGGTGCACAAACTGGTGCACTTGTATAAAAATAACGTCATCATAAACTTATGCTTGCGTAAATAGTCAAGGGTGTAACAAACTGGTGCACATGTGGAAAAAAATGGCTCTGTAAACTTATGCTTGTGTAAATTAGTAGGGTGTATATGGAAAAAATGACTCCATACGCTTATGCTTACGAAATTAACTAGCGTGTACAAACTAGTACACATATGAAAAAAATGACTCAATTAACTTATACTTATGTTTGATTTTTCATTTGGCTCTTCATTTTTTGTACTTTTCCTGATGACCTTATTGGCCTCTAGTTTTATTGTTATTCCAGACTATCCTTGTTCCACCTAACAAGGCAGTTTATATGCTTATTTTGTTTTCAATCTGAATTGTGAGATTGTTGAGCTAGTGCACCAAATTGATCCAAAAATTTGGAAACTTGTCTGGGAGAAGATTCTGTTCGCTAAAATGGTGTTGCGGTTGTATTCCAAATTCAGGTAAACTCTTAAATCGAAACTCTTTCATCATTACAAGACATTCACTACGTCTCGGGATATTAAGATATTGTAATCAATTTTTTTGGCTAATTTTTCTTATCCTTTTTTCCTTCTTATACATTTATATAATATAATTTTATATATATTGTTATATATGAATGACATTAGATCTGGTAGTCCAATCATCCAATTTATACCTGATCAACAACACCACTAAACAAAAAAAAATGGTTTATATAAGAGAATTTAATTGAGCTGCAATAAACAAGTTAGTATACACAAACATAGTTGTACACATGTTGATTCTTAATGTGTATATAATTGTACACCCGTTGATTGTTAATGTGTACATAGGTGTACACATGCTGAATATTAATGTTTACATAACTATACACATTTTTATGGTCCATGTGTACGTAGTTGTACACTTTAACAATTTTTTAATCTTCTTACTTATTTTTTTTAGCTCCTTTAGTGATGTTTATCTATGTCCATTAGATTTTGATTTTGTATACTTGGTTAAGAAGCGTTCATTTGTTGCATACGCTGAACTCATCTGCTAATTCTAGTTTCAGCATTGGGCTTTCTCAAAATCACCCCTCCTTGCTAAAGTTGTTTATGACACCATTGCTGCTCATCGTTTCCTTTCACCATTTGATTCTCACCATGTCCAGATAAGTGTAAATATATTTTTCATTGTATGTTAATGTGTACATAGTTGCACATCTGTAGATTCTTGATGTGGACATAGTTGTACATCTGTAGATTCTTGATGTGTACATAATTGTACACCTGTTGATCAAGTAAGGATTCACTAAGGTGGATGCAATCTTTTAGTACTTCCAAATTTTGTTTCCTATGACCCAGTATAAGTTTTATTGAAATGGTTAATTTCATGAATTTTTTTTGTTTGTACACAAATATAAGATTTTGTTAATTTATTAATACCTTTGAAGTAGATCACATCAGCTCTTCAAGTGCTTCTTATATTACCCAGTAAATGCTTCCAATGTTGGCAAATGCTTAGCCGTAATTTTAGTTTTAAGAATATAACACATATAAGATGGCATTGGCTGATGATTTCTCTTGTCTTCTACTTTTATGTTAATATCATGTCTGTTTTGCTGTTAAAAATGGGGTGTAATAGAAGGTATACATGTTGATGCTTAATGTGTACACAATTGTACACATGTTGATCTTTAATGTGTACATATTCTTATACTTGTTGATCGTCAATGTGCACAAAATTGTATACCCATTGATCATTGATGTGCACATATTCTTACACTTGTTGATCGTTTGTGTTCACATTATTTTTCCAGTGTAAAGATTGGTTGCATTGTCGTGGTCTTTTTTTCCAGCTTATTTGGTTTGCTATTTCAATAATTTGCAGATGAGTCGTATTTGATACTTATTGGATGAATTCCTAGAAGTTAGGTGTTGTTGGTATTTCTTATTATGCATGTCCCTATTTTTGTAATAATTAATTCTATGATATGATTACATGTGTACATAGTATCCCATTTTAGGACTCTTAATCAAGTTTTAATGAACAATCTTTTTTCGTTTTTTGGATGTCGAATCAGTGATGCTATGATTCAGTGGATGTTGGTTACGACATAAATTTTAGGGATATATGATTGCTCTAATACTGTCAGTTGTATCAATACACAGCAAGCAGAAAATCAAGCATCTTTCCATTATAACAACGTAGAGATCGTAGAATCAAGGCCAAGTGCAGCAGTAAGTTACTGAAAGAAGATGATGTTACTGAGATTTCAGGGGTGTTAGAACTGCTGATTTGATTAATATGATATGGAGAAAGTATTGTTACTTTTTGTGATTTAGAGTCTGCAGTGAGTAAGCTGATAACGAAATGAAGAAGCGTTGTGTATTGTTGTTGGCTGAGCTGCATCTGGCTATGAAGCAATTGCAGGTGATGCTATGGGAAATTTGGAAAAATGAGTTTGCTTCTATGTTGCAGTACAAAGAATAGTACAACTGAGTAACTGGTGCTATTGAGATGGTAGAACTCTAAACTGGTGATCCGGTGAAAAATATGAACTGCCGATGGAATTGCAAAGATGAAATCTGAAGTGTGTGATGTTGGTGGTACTGAGGAGAGGGAATTTATGTTGCTTTTGGATGGGTAGTGTTGCTGCAGAGAAGTGCAGCTAAGATTGGAAAGCTACAGAAACGGATAAAAAAAATTGAGTTGAATGGTTGAGGTGTTGTAGTTGTTTGCAGCAGCAAGGTTAAGAGTGGTTGAGCGTCGGAGTTGGTGTTGGTAATGAGTTTGTGTTGTAAACAGGTTGTATTTTTTTAGATGTGTACATATTTGTACACCAATGTAAACTATGTTTTAAAAAAAAATCAGAATTATATAGTCATATGGGTACTCTTATTGTAGCTCTCGGAAAGCTCTTTCCGAATATATAAAGTTTGCGAATTTTGGACAAACGGTTCGAAAGATAAATTGATTTTAGTTCTTTTTTATATTATTTAAAATTGCTGACATCATCATGAGTCACTTTGGACTAAACAATAAAAATTTGGATTAAGTTGTAAACCAAGAAGGTTATTTGTGTACTTTCCATAAAAAAGGACTAATTTGTACCTAGTTGAATGGGTTAGGACTAACTAGTATATTTGGATGGGATTTTGGACTAAACCGTATTTTACCCTTGATGAAAAGCATGGTGGGACTGATAAAAACTCAAGTGCTACAAAGTTCATCCATGATTCTATTTAGAACTTAGTCCTATTGATCCTAGATATTAAGGAAATCCTTTTACCTGGTCTAACAATAGACAAGACCAAGAAAACATAAAAGAGAGAATTGATAGAGTCCTAGTTTCTACTAATTGATTAATATTTTCCCTAATGCCATTGTAGAACATCTTGTTAGAGCCGGTTCTGACCACACTCCAATTCTATTAGATACCACTCCCCTAAAAAAATTGAAGAAAGATAACCTTTTAGAGTCCTTAGATCTTGGCTTATCCATGAAAATTTCCGTAATCTCACTGAAGATAAATGGAAGAACACTATTAAAGGATCTAATGCTTACTGCTTTACCAATAAGCTTAAAAATTTATCTTTTGATCTTTCTACTTGGAATAAAAGGCTTTTGGAAATGTTTTTCAAAAAATTAATGACGTTAAAATGAAAATAGTTGAGATCCATTATGTTAATCCCTTGCCAATAAAGGAAATAATAAATCTTCAAAATCAGCTTGAAGGATGGTATGGTAGGGAATATGATTACTGGAATCACTTAGCTAAAGATAAATTACTAAAATACCTTGATACAAACACAGCCTACTTTCACCAAACTGCATCTAACAGAAGAAGAATTAATCATATCCATACTTTTAGAGACTCAACTTGTGACAGACCGGAAAATTACGCCTTTGGCGCGTTGCCCCGCAGGCCGTAACTCCCCCGGTGCGCCATGATGAACCTACGATCCGGGCCTTAAGGCTAGGCAAATGCACATACATTTTCCCTTGCAAGCATGCTCTTGGAGCATGATTCGGAAAAATTAGCTTCCACACCGTTTCAGCTTACCCTCGTTCCGCAGAGGGTTCATTAAGAAAACAAAAACTTTCCTAAAACGGCAAAAACGACATTTTGAGGCCCTAAACGATGGAATTTTGCTAAATTCTGGTGACCATGTGGATCATTAGATCACATGTCTTGATCTATGGGAAGTTTCCCATCAAAATGGACTCCTCTTGAGCTAAATTACGACACTCGGATTTTTAGCCTCCAGATAAGCTATAGCTTGCTCTTTGTAGCTTGATAGGAAGTATGAGAATCCACTTGCTGGCATGCAACTAAGCCTAATCAAGTCTGGCCACAATCATCTCTTGTGTCGAGCTACCGATCTGAGATGATATGAGGGGCCAGAATGTCGCAATCATCTCACAATTAGATGATATGAGCGTAAGAGTGCTGGACCGGCAATGTTGCAACTCATTGCGGCTGCCTGCGTACCCTTCCCTACTCTAAAGGGATCAAGCACAGGCCGTAGTTCATCATAGAAGGTACAGAAACTTAACCCAACTCGTTTGCGAGGCCGTGGCCAAGAAATAAAGATAATGGCCTAGTCCGTATAGGCCGTTCCGTCAAAATGCATCCAAGTGATGCATGTTTGGTCCGCAATATGGCATAAGGATGCCTAAGCATCAAATGCCCTCCTCGCGAGGCTACGCAACTGTAAATGAGCCTTAGGAATCATTTATACTCTTCCGGCTAAGGTACGAAGCTTACTTGGTGCATAGTCCGCATATGCACCATCAACCAACTAACCCTCCCTATATATGTTAATTTGACATTTTTAGAACTCAAATTGGGGGAGCAAAAATCATTCATCAACTCCCCGGGCCATGATGGATGCACCTTACCATTCTGGCCAACTGCGATGTACGGCCATAATGGTTGTACATTCAGTTCTGGCTCACAGGCCAGTTTCAATGTCCGTCATAACGACTGAACATTTACGGAGCCATGTCCCATGAAGGGCCGTGATGGCTGTACTTCCGTCTTTGGCCCATAGGCCACTCCAATGTCCAGCCGTGATGGTTGTACATCTCTAAGGATATCTCACTTGGTGCATGGTCCGTATATGCACCTTCACCTAAGTACCCCTCCCTATATATGTTAACTTAACATTTTTACATCTTTGATTAGGGGAGGAAAAATCATTCATCAACTCCCCACTTTTACTATTCATGGTCGTTGCCATGTACCCGGCCATGTTGGTTGTCCGCTGCCAACCCGATGTCCAGCCATGTTGGATGTCCGCTGCCAACCCGATGTCCATCCATGTTGGTTGTCCGCTGCCAACCCGATGTGCATCCATGTTGGATCTCCACTGCCAACCCGATGTGCAACCATGTTGGCTGAACATTGTCAACGCATTGGCCAAGGGACAATCTTCCTTTTCCAACGCAACAGAAGCTTTGGATGAAGCTTCATCACAAGAAAATTGTGCATCTTTTAGCATGCGCCATGCTAAAAACACGGGGTGTTACTTTATCATACCCTTCAAAGAATTTCGTCCTCCAAATTCAAAACCAAACTATTGTGGACAATCTCTTCAGTTTGGATTTCCTGAGCAAAAGTCTCATACCAAATGCTCAGAAATCACGGGTTTTTTCAAGTTGTCATGAACAACAATTTAGACCTTCTGAGCAAATGTCCCATACCACCTTCCCAGGAATCCAAAAGTTCCCACAACAATACCTAGAATCTCAATTGGTCAGTGCCAAGAGGATATCTCAACAAGGTATCCTAAGTATGCATCCCATACTACACACTCAGGAGTCCCTAAAGTTCACAAGGTTGATGTCATTGAAATGACAAGATTTTGGCACAGTACTGTGTGGATCAGTATCCAGTTTCCCACCGTCCCTGGCGGTCATCCAGGTTTCCACTCGTAAGTGGGATGCTAGCCGGGCCTGACAACGCACACCACTGTCCAGTTGTCAATGGGTGGGGATGATCAGTCCCATTGTCTACCCACCGTCCCATACGGTCTTCCAAATATCCACTCGTAAGTGGGGTTCCACTTAGGCCAGGCAAACTCACAACACATGAACAAGCTCAACTCGATTCGCAAAAGTAACTGGCATTGCAGTTACAAACTCTTTCCGCGCAAAAGTTGGCCTACTCTCCAACTTTATTTCTCTTTGAAGGAAAAATACTCGTTTGACGAGTCCACTCCGCATAGTCCCTAGTGTTTTCTCGGAAGTTCCTCTGATACCAACTGTGACAGACCGGAAAATTACGCCTTTGGCGCGTCACCCCGCAGGCCGTAACTCCCCCGGTGCGCCATGATGAAGCTACGATTCGGTCCTTAAGGATAGGAAAATGCACGTCTATTTGCCCTTGCAAGCATGCTCTTGGAGCATGATGCGACAAAATTAGCTTCCACACCGTTCCAGCTTACCCTCATTTCGCAGAGGGTTCAATAAGAAAACAAAAACTTTCCTAAAACGGCTTTTGAGGCCCTAAATGATGTAATTTGGCTAAATTCTGGTGACCATGTGGATCATCAGATCACATGTCTTGATCTATGGGCAGTTTCCCATCAAAACTGACTCCTCTTGAGCTAAATTACGACACTCGGGTTTTTAGCCTCCAGATAGGCCATAGCTTGCTCTTTGTAGTTTGATAGGAAGTATGAGCATCCACTTGCTGACATGCAACTAAGCCTCATCAAGTCTGGCCACAATCATCTCTTGCGTCGAGCTGCCGAGCTTAGATGATATGATGGGCCAGAATGTCGCAATCATCTCACTATTAGATGATATGAGCGACAGAGTGCTGGACCGGCAATGTTGCAACTCATTGCGGCTGCCTACGTACCTTTCCATACTCTAAAGAGATCAAGCACAGACCGTAGTTTATCGTCGAAGGTACAGAAACTTAACCCAACTCGTTTGCGAGGCTGTGGCCAAGCAATAAAGGTAATGGCCTAGTCCGTATAGGCCGTTCCGTCAAAATGCATCCAAGTGATACATGTTTGGTCCACAATATGGAATAAGGATTCCTAAGCATCAAATTCCCTCTTCGCGATGCTATGCAACAATAAATGAGCCTTAGGCATCATTTATACTCTTCCGGCTAAGCTATGAAGTTTACTTGGAGCATAGTACGCATACGCACCATCAACGAACTAACCCTCCCTGTATATATGTTCATTTGACATTTTTAGAACTCAAATTGGGGGAGCAAAAATCATTCATCAACTCCCCGGGCCATGATGGCTGCACCTTACCATTTTGGCCAACTGCGATGTACGACCGTAATGGTTATACATTCAGTTCTTGCTCACAGGCCAGTTTCAATGTCCATCCATGACGGCTGAACATTTACTGATCCATGTCCTATTAAGGGTCGTGATGGATGTACTTCCATCTTTGGCCCATAGGCCACTCCAATGTCTAGCCGTGATGGATGTACATCTCTAAGGCTATCTCACTTGGTGCATGGTCCGTATATGCACCTTCAACCAAGTACCCCTCCCTATATATGTTAACTTAACATTTTGACAACTTTGATTAGGGCCGTTGCCATGTACCCGACCATGTTGGTTGTCCGCTGCCAACCCGATGTCCATCCATGTTGGTTGTCCGCTGCCAACCCGATGTCTAGCCATTTTGGATGTCCGCTGCCAACCTGATGTGCAACCATGTTGGCTGTCCACTGCCAACCCGATGTGCAGCCATGTCGGTTGTCCGCTACCAACCCGATGTGCATCCATGTTGGCTGTCCACTGCCAACCCGATATGCATCCATGTTGGATGAACATTGTCAACGCATTGGCCAAGAGCCAATCTTCCTTTTCCAACGCAACAGAAGCTTCATCACAAGCAAATGGCACATCTTTTAGCGTGTGCCATGCCAAAAATATGGGGTGTTACACAACTAGTCTGGGGATTGAAGATCCTACACAAATTGACACTCTTCTGATAAATAACTTTAAGGATATAGGTTCCTCTAAAGGAATTATGTATAATAATGCTATTTCTGATATAATTACTCATGTTATCACTATTGATGATAACATTCAGTTAACTGAAGCCCCAAATGCCGAGGAAATTAAAAACACTCTCTTCTGCATGAACCAATGGTGTGCTCCATGTCTAGATGGTTACTCCACCTGGGTTTTTTTAAGACCCACTGGAATGTTTTCTATAATGATATCATTAATCTTGTATAATATTTCTTTAAGATAAAATTTATTTTCAAAATTCTAAATTATAATTTTAACAGTCTAATTCCTAAAGTTCAGAATCACCTAGTCCTAGTGACTTCATGCAAATTAGTTTAAGTAATACTCTTTATAAACTTATTTCTAAAAGAAATTCCAATAGGCTGAAACCTTTATTAGGAAAAGTGATTTCTCAAAACCAGTCCGCTTTCATTCCAGATCGTCATATTACAGATAATATAATTTTCACGCATGAAATTCTCCATACCATGAAAACTTCTAAAAATAAAAAAGGTTTCTTTGCTTTGGATCTCTATTTGTCAAAATCCTTCGATAGGGTTGAGTGGTCGTTTCTTGAAAAACTCTTCTTTCTTCAGACTTAGTATTGATCGGTGTCACCTCATAATGCAATATGTCTCTACTACTTCTTTTTTTGTTTTTTTTATTAAATGGTGTGCTTAGCGATACATTTACTGTTAGGGCTGTTCATGGTCGGTTTTGGTTCGGTTTCTATCCAAACCAAAACCGAAACCAATACTATTGGTTTCTAAAAATCTAAACCAAACCAATCCATTAACCATTGGTTCGGTTTCCAAATGGTTCCAGTTGGTTTCGGTTTGTCCAGGTGGTTTTTGATTAACCAATAATTATGTCAAACCAAAAAAAAATACACAAATTTACAGATAAAAAAATCGTAGTTGTCGATAGTATTGGTTTACACAAATATACAGACAAAAAAAGAAAAATCAAGAATAGTTAAAGCTTACTCTAATTCTAGAGAGCAAAAGAAGATATATAATATATCTTAATTTAGTTATTGACAAATAAAAAAGAAGGAAGACGGGAAGAAAAAAGTCGAGTAGCAGCAGCTGTAGTTGGGGGTGGAGAAGGGAGGCGGCTGAGAGAAAGAGAAAGAGGGAGAGTATCATAATGAAATATTATATTTAGGGTTTCTATTTATCCTCTAAATCAATGGGTAAAATCTAATACTTTTAAATCGACGGTAAAAACTAAGTTTAAAAATTAATCGGTTCCCCAATGGTTTTTGGTTCGGTTTTCAGGTCAAACCAAAACCAAACCAGTAATGTCGGTTTTTCAACTTTTTTTACCAAACCAATCCAAATCTAAATGGTTTGGTTCGGTTTCTTTCTTATTGGTCTGGTTCGGTCGGTTTCCAACGGTTAACCGACACCATGTTCAGCCCTATTTACTGTTAATAGAGGTCTGAGGCAGGGAGACCCTTTGTCTCCATACCTCTTTATAATTTGTATGGAGTTTTTATCTAGACTCATTTTTAAAGCAAAAATCGACAAAAAGAAAAACTAGAATTGAAGTTTCTAAAATTGTCCAGCCTGTGTCTCACCTTTTCTTTGTGGATGACTGCTTCTTACCTGAAGCTCAGAATGTCTTAGATATTCTTAAATTTTTTGGTGATTGTTCTGGCCAGGTGATTAATCTTCAAAAGTCTGGCATCTATCTTTCTCCTAAGATTCACAATAGATACTTCAAGATTATCTCTAGAATACTCAAGGTCAGACAAATCTCTAAGAATGATAAATATTTAGGAACCCTTTTGTTTTTTGATAGAAATAAAACTAATAGTTTTGAACCTTTACTTAGTAAATATTATGATGCTCTTCAAGGTTGGAAGGACAAGCTTATTTCTCAATATGGGAAAGAAGTTCTTTTAAATTCAGTTCTTAGTGTTTATTCTAACTATCAGATGCAATGTTTTGCTTTTCCGGAAAAAAGTCTGGATAAATTTAATAATCTCCAAAGGTATTTTTTTGGTGGGATAAAAAGGATGTTACTAAAGGAATTTACACTAAATCTTGGGTCGTTATTTTCTCCAAACATGAAGCTGGTGGATCGGGAATTAGAAACCATCATAAGCAAAGTCTTTTGTTGATAACTAGATTAGCTTGGAGACTGCTAAACAATGATAACCAATTATGGACTTAAAACATAAATACTTTGCTAAGTCTAATCCTTTGTTTCTTTCTAGAAAGCATAATATTTCTTGGATATGGAATGGTATAAAAAAAAGGTATAGAAATTATTTGCTCTAACTATAAATGGCAGGTTAATTGCGACTCTCAGGGTAGTATATGGTCTGACTTTTGACTTTCAAACCAATCTCATAAGCTTACTCATGTTTTAATAGATAATAATATTCCTCAAACTGTTAATCAACTGACTGATAATTGTGGAAATTGGAATCATAGTCTAATTGAGAAATACATACATCCTTTTATACATAATCTGAATAATTCTATTACTTTGAATCCTGATATGCCTGATAGAATTCGTTGGAAGTCCACTGCCTCTTGGAATGTACTTCTAATTTTGTGTATCATTTTCTCACTGCTAGAGTGTGAGGGAAAAAGATCAACTCGCTACATGGCACAAGATCAAGAGCCGAAGTATCTTACTACAATACAACCACCTACACTATGTTTTATCCTATCTAGTCATCCCTAGGGGCGTATTTGTAATTAATATAACCACATAGCCTATAAAAGAGAAAGAGAAATAGGTTAGGAAGTATCTTTTTGGATGCTCTCTAGCTAAGGATAGCCTCCTTCTTATTCCTTATAGCTCCATGAGAGCCTCCTCCAATGGAGATCTTGTAATACTAATAATCATAGTGAAATCCCGTGGATGTAGGTCACCATTGACCGAACCACGTAAAAGATCTGTCTCCCTTTATTTTCCTGTACTTTATCTCCTTTTCATGTGTGTTTATGTATGTTTTGATGGTTAAGATCATCTTGGATGTAGTAACAGAAAACATTCAACTACATTTTGGCGCTAGAAAATCGTGAAAGAACATTACTTCACTAGCATCAAGTTCTCTAACAGATCCAGTAAAGATTCAGCCGATACAAGTTCTTCAAGGGAATTCTTGTCAAAGATCCAGGAGCCTCAGACAAAAAAGTGTCTCGTCCGACTCCAAACAAAGACTAACAAAAAGAAAGAGGCGAAGTTGTTGTGGCGTTCGAACCAAAGAAGAAAAAAGAAAAGATACAAGATGTGCGGTTCCTGAGAAAAGCTCTAGCAGAAAACAAATTGATTTCTCACCAAATCAACTGGGAAACAAATTTTTCTTCACATCTCATTACCTTCTTCTTAATATTTTAGATCTACAAGATTTAAACAAAAAAATTCAGAAAAATCTATTACAAAAACTAGGGCTTGCTATATCTTACTCTTCAAACCCATTGAAGCCTTTTTCAGGAAAATTTTTGATAATCAATATCTTAGCCTAATTAGGGATTTTTTCTTCGATGTGTCTTCGTACTGCTTTATATAGCAATTGTAGAACGAGTTTACTGAGATTTCTCACTTGATTCAGTTGTTGTTTCAGAAAAATGATGATGGACGAAGTCGCATCGGAGCAGTTCTGATTACAGACCTCCATCAGTACCATCTCGAATGACCAATTCGTGAAGAATTTCAGAGTCAATTCGAGCAACCATCTCATACTGCTCAACTCGGAGTATCAATTTCACATGATTAGATCAGAAATCTACCTCCTATCAACTCGTGAAGAAGCAATCAACAAGATGATGTTCAACCCGAGCTCGGACAGAAGCCATATCGTGACAGTGATTCGGACTGATCAGTTCATCTCCGAGCACCAATCTCGGACAGACAATGAACGGGGCAACCAGAGCATGAACTCGGACTGTACCTTGACATCGGACAAGATCACAGAAAATTCCCCAACATCTTACCCTGACTTGGGGCTTATTTTTTTCAATCTCTCTTCGTGCTTTCTTACATAGCAATAGCCAAACGATCCTATTCACATGATTAATCACTTTATTGAGTTGCTGTTACAGAAAGATGATGATGGGTGAAGTCACATCGGAGCAGCAATCTCGGATAGATACTAACGATTACATCGGACAGGAAACTCTCATTAACTCGTGGAGAAACAACCAGCACGATGGGAGCCAACCAGAGTTAAGACCATAGGCGAGGAATACAGAGTCAGCCAACACGAGATGAGCCAACCATAGCTCGGACTCACCAAGTCATTGGACCAGAAGCGATGTCGGATGAGAAACCAATCAGCACGATATGAGCCAACCAGAGCTCGGACTAACCAAGTCATCGGTCTAGGAGCATAAACTCAGATCATTTCAATGATATCGGACTCATCAGTCCATCTCCAAGAAGCAACTCAGATATCATACCTTTCTTACCTCATCTATTGATTCCTTTTGGATTCTTGCATACATACATGCTATACTAAATGGTCTTTTGATTAATAATATCTAAATGCTTAATACCTATAATATTTATATATGATTAATGCTTTGAATCAAGAGATATTCGATGCATTTCATGACCAACAGGTATATGATAACATGCTCTACAGAAGGACACTTCTATGGCATCTGTTTCAGATGGTCGTTTCAAGACCATTAATCTTATGCTGTCGAAAGCATTCATCTTGGATCATCCAAGATGGTTCATCCTTTCTCGCGAAGCCCACTACGATACGAGAATCACCTCGAGAACAACAACCTAAAACAGGAGAAATTCTTATCTCCATCTATGAAATTTATTATGTTGCATGACTTCTTCAACAGACAAATGCAGTCCATCAAGTCTGAATACATATGTTTAATTAAAATCTCATAAGCTACAATAGAAATCACTATTTTTTGAATTATGATTATGACAAGATAACTTGTCTTTAGCTGTATTCAATGGCTACTAACCTTCAAATGAAGTTCGCAGAGGCTGGAGTAAATCGCTGATACAAAGAAACAATGGACACGATCCAATAAGCAACTATTTAGCTTAACAGCAGGCTAAGTATCTCTAGTCACAAAGACTTGACTTTATATATACTTATATAGTAATGAATAATGTAGAATTACATAATATTCTACTCTAAATGATACCTTATCACAGGGATTAGATAGATATCACTTAGATGAATTGAATGCTTTAGAAGTAAACTTTAGCATCGTTATAACATATTAGAATTGCTTACCTTTGAATGAGCAACACCAACTCCTTAATGAAGAGTAGTATGCCACTGATGCATTTCATTCCATTTTGAACATATGTACATATAAGCTCTAAGTAGCCAATTTCATAAGAATGTTTATAACAAGCATTGAATTTCATTTACTCACGTGATAATGTGGTAGTTAAAAGAATCATCTTGCTATATCCAGTGATACTTAAAAATAAGATACATGCTCATGTCATCTAACATGCCATTCATAATAAATTATCATGATATAATATGCTTAAAATATTTTACATGCTCAACGCATTCATCTCGGATCGGTCACGACAGTGCATCCGATCTCGCCAAGCTCACGATTTAGCTTGCATAATAACGTCATAACAGGGGATACTCTTATCCCATTATCTCTGGATTTATCATTTTATATAAATGAACTTAAACATGCCTAATCACTGATTTGAAGCATAATCATTTATAAATATATTCTCTTTGCTGTTATTAACCAATAATTGGAATTTTTAGGGAATTTGGGAGGCAAAACACAACCTCATCATAAAGGCTGCAAAGCTCAAGGACGGTACGATCTCCTTTCTTTCCCGCCAGTCTAAGGGCGGATGGGGAAGTTTCTAACTCAACTGATTTTAAATTCAATAATGAATTCATATATATGCTTAACCAAAGAACCATTATGCTTAAAAACAAGCTAAGAATAGCTAGTCTCAAAGACTTAAGCCGATATACGTATCGCACTGGTATTTCCAGAGACTTAAGCCGATATACGTATCGCACCGGTACATCCAGAATCGAGTGCCGCAATCTAGCGCACCTGCTCCACAACGAGCATCACAATAAATTACAATGCGACACATTATCGCATGAAAATGAACAGAAACTGTTTACATAAAGTAAATGCTTTAAAATTATTGAATGCTTTAACATTAAATTTGATGGATTAACATTTGATGTTTTGCAGCAAATCACCATATGGTGATGATTTCAGTTAAGTCGGATTAATTATCCGCATAAAGTAAAGTCGGATTAGTTGAAATCCGCATAAATGCATGCTTTTCATGCATTAGGAACTAGCATTATGCTAGATAAGGTTAGAATCGGATTAGTTGAAATCCGCATAAAGGCATGATTATCATGCACTAAGGTTAGAGTCGGATTAGTCGTAATCCGCAATAAAGTTATTGTTGTGTATGTGTTTGCTTGCAAGGACATTTGATGTATGTATGGTATATCCTCTTGATATATATATATGTGTTTTCCTGCAGGGTTACTTGATGTATCATACATACATCCTCTTATTGCTCTATATGTATGTGTTTGTTTGCAGGGATATTGAATGAATGTGTTATATATATCTCCCCCTTGTCATCTGTATTTTTTGCAGGGATACATAGTGTTCTTAGTATCATATTTTTTCCATCATAGATGGTAATCGGGGCGTGAACCCCATATGAGAAAACATCTTCTCGAGTCCATTATGAATGGTATCGGGGTAAACCAAACCCTCATGCGAGAAAATATCTTCTCAAGACCATCACGATGGTTTATACGAGAAAATCTCTTCTCAAGACCATCACGAATGGTCATAAGGACACTAGCCCTATGCGAGGAAACATCTCCTCAAGACCATCACGAGTGGTAACAGGGGAACGACCTCTATACGAGGAAACATCTCCTCAATACCATCATGAATGGTAAGGTACTATCCACACCATTTCATCCTAAACAGGATGATGCGAGCAATGCTCAAGCTGCCTGATACGAAAAATGACTTAGGGAAATGCCATCTGACCATAGAAATTGGATGATGCGGGGACTTCCCAAGCTACACGAGACGGAAACATTGACCTAGGATAATGCCATCTCGATTGCGAATCAGATGATTTCATGTACTTCAGGAGGTACCCTGTGGTTGACTCACTTTAGGCTGAAGTGCGAATCAACTATTAGAGGTATCGCCCTCATTATGTATGTGCCACGAGCCGGCTATGGGGTAGGTGCCTTCCGAAAGAGAAGCATTATACATAATTCACGAATATATGTTCGATAAGTACTCGGTATTAGAAGGATCCTTGAAATCCTCTCGACTTGTATTGTAAGATGTTATCTGGCCAAATGGGAAGTTGATCACTTCTCGGACTTATAGCCCATAACTTGTCCAAGGAAGAAAGGGATACCACTATGGTGTGACCCTCGTATAAAATCGCACACAAGTGCAACAGTAAAATTGTATCAAGGTTCAACTACAATCATTTCATTATGATTTTGAATTTGCTTCATTGCTAATTTATCTTAATTTGATTTATGCAGGTACAAGCTACATGTTGTAGCATCATAAATGATACTGTCAAAAAATGGAGTTAGGGGCAAACCTTGACTTTGGCTTTCAAAATCTATAAGTTGTTAAGCTTTCAAAACCCAAAGGGGGCAGTGTATAACCTTAGTACCTTCAAGAAAGATTTAGATCCTCGGATCACAGATTGAGGCAATCTGTAAGTCCTCGGGGAAAGACTTCGGATTACGATCCGAAGGTATTTCGAGTCCCCACAAAAACAAGTCTCCAACTGGAGAACGAAGTAAGACCTCGAACTACTGTCCGAAGGCACAAAATAAAATCTCACTTCCATGCGATTGAGGCAACTAGTAAGTCATCGGGGTCAGGCTTTGGACTACCATCCGAAAACATTTTGAGTCTCCATAGATACATGCATCCGATAAATCTCGGAGCACACAATAAGACCTCGGACCACCATCCGAAGGCATCTAATCAGTCGTGAAGCAGCGCGATTTGAGGCATTAAGTAAGTCCTCGGGGAAAGACCTCGGACTATAATCCGAAGTCATTTGGAAGACCCCACAATGATGAATTGATTATACAAAACTTTGTACACCAGTAAAAAGCTACAGGATTCAAAGCTTATCTATCTTCAACCTATCTCAATTTATTTCATTTAAATCTATCTTGGATTTGTTCAAAAACTCATCCTCTCAAATGCTACATGAGCATACATTTTAAACTATCATTCCCATATGGAAAAATCCTCATCGCTCGAAGCAAGCTATAGATGCAAAGGCAATCAGCCAATTGTGAAGAAAGCTAAGTATCACCTTTATTAAGGAACTATTTTACTGTGCATACCACTAATTCTTCTCACAAAATGCTAAATAGCTTAATTTATAGCATAAATAGTTTGCATATGCCTATATACAAATTATTCATAACATAAGCATGCTTAACGATATTTAATATCTTATTTTATCTTTGCAAGTGCAAAACTTTGAACTAGAGCATGTATGCTTAGAACTATAGTACTTAATCATTATAATGTTATGCTTGCGAAGCAAAATCTTAAATTTATATTGTTGCGATATAGCAATTACGACTCTCCTCCATGAGTAGCAGGTACACATGATGGTCCCGAGAAGCACAACCACGACAATTCGTCAGGAACTGATGTTAACCAAGTTAGACAGAGCTAGAGCATAAACCGCCAAGGAGCAACCACAATGACCACGAACTCAAGGAATGCCTCAGAACTTCACACAAGAACAGGGGGCAAGTATTAATACTTTAAAAGCTGGTTACATTCTTCTGGAAGTTCCTTCAGCAACAACAAAGAGCCACAAATCTCGGTACACATCACCAACTGAAGTAATGAACTAACTCCAGCAAAGAATCAATGACCAAGAATTCATAGCTACCTCGCACTGTTAGTTAGAATTGCAACTCGCACATCCACATCGTGCAGCACAAATCATGGATCGTGAAGCACAAGCATCGCAACAACCCAACTCGGACCACTCCAAACACTCCACAGAAGTGAAGTTTAATTACAAGCAAGATCAGAACCAAGCATGTTCATAAATCTAGCTCAGCCACTCCTCTCGCCTTGAAAGTCACATCGATGTTGGTTTTCTTAAGGATTATTGTTTCAACAACCCTCAATCGAATTAGCAAAATGTGAGGGAAAAATATCAACTCGCTACGTGGCGCAAGATCAAGAGCCGAGGTATCCTACTACAGTACAACCACCTACACTATATATAACCAACCACTTAGTCTTATCCTATCTAGTCAGCCTTAGGGGCGTATTTGTAATTAATGTAACCACCTACCCTATAAAAGAGAAAGAGAAATAGGTTAGGAAGGATCTTTTTGGATGGTCTCTAGCTAAGGCTAGTGAAAAAGCGGGGGTCTAACAACCACACCCAATATGTCGCTTAGCAATCTGTATGGACAAACTCCAATATACTTTCTAGAGAATCAACTAGATAGTCAGACTCAATCTAGATAAAAAGTATATCAAAGAGTTTATATCTCAATCTCTCGATTTGATATATACTCAAGAAAATAGAAATCTGCGAGTCTTTATCAAATACTAGAGAGATAACTTGGATGGTACCAAAGACCAATATCGAAGTTTCAATCAATTTAAATCAACAACCAAACGGTTGAATATTCTAATTGATTGAACAACGCACAACCTGTGATATTTCAATTATATAACAAAATATAATGCGGAAAAGCAATAACACAGACATCAGAATTTTGTTAACGAGGAAACCGCAAATGCAGAAAAACCACGGGACCTAGTCCAGATTGAACGCACACTGTATTAAGCTGCTATAGACACTAGCCTACTTCAAACTAACTTCGGTCTGGACTATATTTGAACCCCAATAAATATCACACTGATCCAAGGTACAGTTATGCTCCTACGTCTCTGATCCCAACAGGATACTACTTGATTCCCTTAGCTGATCTCACTCACAACTAAGAGTTGCTACGACCCAAAGTCGAAGACTTTAATAAACAAATCTGTATCACACAGAAAAGTCTACGGTAGTATATGTTAGAGCATATCTCGGTAAACCTCGTATGCGTTGCTATCTCAAGCATGTTTGTCAATGTTAGTGATCAAAACTATAAGTCTTGATTTCTAGCGTACAAAGCTAAGTCTAGGACTAGGATAGAAAAATGTAGTTGAGCTCAAGGACTTAATGGTGATTCATCGTACAACGACGAAGATATAAACAAGGAACCATGAAACTTCATCAACAAAAAGGTATGTGGAGACTTGAACTTACCTATCACTCAAAAGTTTATCTCTTCTATCTCCTACTTCTTATGAGACAAAAGTCGTATGCTATATAGACTAGATCATACACATTTGACATTTCGAGCTGAGCATTCATTGCTTATTTTTTATCTCGAATTCATGTGTTGGTAAAGCGTTTCGCTTTGATCAATTTTATCTTCACCTAGTGACGAAAGTCATGAAAACTTTCAATTACTTTGAGAATTGCTCTGACGTGAATCGGTCTGTGAATAACGGCTACATAGCGTCCTCTGAGAATGTCTCAATGATTGAAATAAGAGTTTATATTACACAACTGATAGACGCATTTATGTGTCTAATATGTCTCTATTGTATGTATTGTTAGTGCTCAATTTTGTATTTATTGTGTTCTTTTATGTCTTTGTAGGAATTCTTAGAGAAATAAGCTCTTGCGGCGATATTGGCTCAAAAAGTGGTGTTTTACACCCGAGGATAGAGTACTAAAGGCACCCTCGAAATGCACCGGAAGCATCCCAGAAATGTGCCTGAGGAATCCAGAAAAATTACTATTTCCACCCCAATTGCTATTCGCACCCCCAGTTTGGATAGGGGGACACCATCTTCTTCATTTGAAAAACTGAATATTGGCGGGAAAACGTGCATGAGAACTGGCAGAAGTTTGATCGAATTTTTTAACGTGTTATAGGGAGATTAAATGGCTGAGACTTGGCAGGAAGATGTGATTAAGCCTAAGGAAGATATTTTGGGTGTCGGGTCCGATCGAATTTGGCTAGAATCGTCTAGGAAATTCACGAGTTGGGAACAGGGCAGTTCATGTCTGTCACGGGTTTGAGAGAATTTTTGGAGGAATTCGAACGTGTACTGATGATGCATGGAGGACTCTAACACACTTTTGGACCGTGTAGAAGACAATTAAGGTGAGTTTCCATGAAATTAACAGCTGCAGATACGTAATCAAAATAAAAAAGGAAAAAAAATATATTATGAACTGTCCGAGTAATGGAAGATTTTTGGGAGTTATTGCAAAGGATTTCGTCTACCTGTTGGGTATAAAAAGACTTCTGGGGTAGAGTAGAAGGCTGTGGAGAGTTGGGAGGAGAGAAGGAACGCTGCAGAATCGAGAACCATGATTTCTCTCTGCTGCTGCTGCTGCCATTGATGAAGATGAAGAACACGAAGAACAGACAGCCAAAGACCGTCGTTCTTCAACAGAGTCTAAGACGCACAACCGTGGGTCGTAGTTCGTGGTACAACAGCAGTTATCATTTATCGTTCTTCTTGTAACAGCTGAACAGCGCCTTTGCAACAGTTATTTCTGTTGCGATTTTTCTGTTCAATTGTTTTACACCTTTTCATCATTTGTAAACCACTTTTTGAGCAATAAATAATTATTTTGAGAGCATTTTTACTATGATGAGCTAAAACCCAACACTGGGAAGACGGAGGAGGCCAAACTTCATACTTGGGGTAATTTCATTAATTCTTTTATTTACTTTTTGCACTAATTTTAATTGAATTAAGATTTTAAATTAATTACTTGTGATTTCATTTGATGGAGTATGCTTAGTCCTAGGGATTTTTGATATGCCATGCTTAAGAAATACAAGTAATATTTTATAAAATCTATCTTGGCAATAAACTAGAGTTATTATTCGTTTTGTTTTGAACTATAATCGCCTAGAATTAAATTCTGAACCACTTGAAAATGAAAAATGGCCGAATCTTTAGTCCCAGTACCTCTCGCCCATTGTGACAAATATTGTGTATATATTTTTATTTTTAAATCTTTACAAGTCCGAGCAACGAACTTTTACTACCACTTTTAAAACTACAACAACAACCATGTATTCCTTGAACCGAAGTTTTTGAACTTTATTGATCAAGAGAAATCGGGAGGATTGTGGAATTGGCTTGCCAAGTCCGCGAACCTAGTTCGCAGACTCAGTTCGCAACCTATCGGAAGTTCTCGACCGAGAATTTCTATTGGATTTTCCAAAACTCGTTTGTATGGTAAGTCCGCGAACCCAGTCCGCGAACTGGCGGAAGTTCTCTTTCCGAGAATTTCTGCTGAGTTTGGAAAACTCAACCGATTAACTTATGTCCGCGAACTTGTTTGTGAACTTAAGAGGTTATGATTAAAAGATGTGCTCTGAACATGAAACATTAAATTACTAAGGAATGATTTATGCAAACCGTGGCTATAATGTTCATGAGCCGATTCAATCGAATCGAATCATCTTTGCTTCAATTGTGTCTTGTGTAGTTACATAAGATCTCATAGCAATTGAACAACTCTGTAACTAGTTCATTTGAGTCAATTGAACTAGTTATGGTGAAGAAGAACAAGGTTAATATGAAATGCTCATATGGTTAACCTTTTGGGTTACTATGTTGAACCAACATACACGTACATGTTTGGGCATGGTTTTCACGAACCCAGTAAACATCTACCCAAGTGCGTGTGACAAGCTAAGTTTTCGATCTAACAGTTGAGAAATATTAGCTTGAATCTAAATCAGATTTCATCTAACGGTGAAAAAGGATTTCTTTGTAACTAAGGAAAAACTCTGATTTGAAGGATATATAAAGGAGACATCTAGCATTGTGCAAAACTAATCCCCACACGTCTGTATGCTACTAGTGCTCCCGCTAGAGTCGATCTCCATTAACCTTTGATTTTATTCTCTAAAATCAGGTTAACGACTTAAAGACTTCATTGGAATTGTGAAGCCAGACCGATACTAGTTTATCGTAGTTGTGTGATCTGATCTTGCATCTTCTATCCTGTTGGGATTAGAGGCGTATGAGTACAACTGTACCTTGAATCGGTGGGAGATTGATAGGGGTTCAACTATAGTCCAGTCCGAAGTTAGTTTGCAGTAGGCTAGTGTCTGTAGCGGCTTAATACAGTATGTATTCAATCTGGACTAGGTCCCGGGGTTTTTCTGCATTTGCGGTTTTCTCGTTAACAAAATTTCTGGTGTCTGTGTTATTTCTTTTCCGCATTATATTTTATATAACTGAAATAATACAGGTTGTGCGTTCGTGATCATCAATTGGAAATCCAACCTTTGGTTTTTGATTGATATTGATTGATCCTTGGACATTGGTCTTTGATACCGTCCAAGTATTCCTTGTATTTGATAAAGACTCGCTATTGTTTTTAGCTTGAGTAAAAATCAAATCAAGAGAGAGATATTAACTCCTTAAAATACTTTTATCTAGATTGATGTCTGACTATCTAGTTGATTCTCTAGCAAAGTATTTCGGAGTTAGTCCATACAAATTGTTAATCTAAATATTGGGTAGTGTTGTAAGACCCCGCTTTTTCAATTGGTATCAGAGCAGGCAAACACGTTTAAGACCTAACAAGTCCGTGTTTGTAGCGATCTGACTATATAGACCATAAAGTCTCAATTACCGCTTCACCAGGAGTTAAAGCCAACCGCAATATTTTCTCCATGAATACCTCTTTTGTAAAAGTGTTAGTTCATGATCCATGTTCTGTTTCTACCTTTGCATTCAATGTTGTTTCCGAAACAAGTAAATACTCAAACTTCTCATGGGCTGATGAGTGTTGTTCTATTGGTAATCGGTTCAATAAACCTTTGATAACAGAAAGGATCAAGAACTATGTAAAAGGAAGTATTAGATCTGACAAACATTTCCTGACAAATGCTGCTTCTAATGATTCTATGGAAGACAAATCTCTTTGTGTCAACGCTTTGAATGCGTCCATTGGATGTGATGGAACCTCTCTTACGG
>NW_020625710.1:0-3176 GCF_003573695.1 Papaver somniferum
CTTGTAATTAATCTAGTTGAGTTTTCATATATTCCACAAATTCTTGTGTTGAGTATATGAACGGCTATACTAATCATGTTCTATTGGTTAATGTAGTTGTATATTCCGTAAGGTTTTCCTTATGTTGAGTATGTGAACGATTAAGTTAGTCATCTCCGTATGATTACCTTAGTCGTAGCTACGTAAGTTTACTTATGTTGAGCACTTTCAATTAAATTGATCACTTTTGTGGTTTAATTTAGTTGTGTTTTCAATCGAATTAATCATGGGTTTACTTGAGATTAATTTGGTTGAGCTTTGGATATAGAAAATCATTCCTATGGTGTTTGGTGTCCAATTAAAAAATCCTTCTTTTCTTTCGAAATTAAGGTCGCTCTTGTTGTTCTTTCGGGAATGACATCAAATGGGGGAGAGTTCTTTTGAACTTGTGCCTAATGGTAATATCCTGCGGGGAGTGCAGTTGTGGAATTTTATAGGGGTTATCTTGTATCTTAAAACTCCTTGATGAATGTTGTTAGCTTCGGCTTTATGATTGCATCTAAATTAAGTTGGTATGTATTTTTATTTTAGTCTATGAAATGTCTCTTGTGGAAATTTCATTATGATCCCGTTCTTGTACCTTTGCCAATTTTATTAACAAAAAGGGGGAGAAATATTGTAGTTCACACTACAAATACATATGGTTTTCGGATCATTGTGTAAGGGGGAGTAGTTTCCATGATCGAGATGGAGTATTGACTAAGGGGGAATGATACATATCACCGTAGTATTATTGTTAAAGTCGTGATACAATTGGACTTTGATGTTATATAATAATACTATGACACTATATAATAATGACCGAGAATCTCGATTTCTCTCATTGTTATAGCTACAGATCTTTAACAACGATGGTGCTAAACTTACAACCTTTGGGATCATTGGAGTACTTGGAAGGACGAAGATTTCAAGGAACGTTGAAGATTAGACTATGGAATAGGAGACACTAAAGTTTATCTTTTTTGTATTCCATATGTATTAATAGTATTGTCACTAAAATTGACGAAGGGGGAGATTGTTAGAGCATAGCTCGGACAACCTCGCATGCGTTGTTATCTCAAGCATGTTTGTCAATGTTAGTGATCAAAACTATAAGTCTTGATTTCTAGCCTACATAGATAAGTCTCAGACTAGGATAGAAAAGTGTAGTTGAGCTCAAGGACTTCATGGAGATTCATCATACAACGACGAAGAATTATACAAGGAACCGTGGAACTTCATCAACAAAAAGGTATGTGGAGACTTGGACTTATCTATCACTCAAAAGTTATCTCTTCTATATCCAACTTCTTATGAGACAAAAGTCGTATGCTATATAGACTAGGTCATACACATTTGACATTTCGAACTTAGCATTCATTGCTTATCTTTTATCTCGAAATCGTGTGTTGGTAAAGAGTTCCGCTTTGATCAAGTTTATCTTCACCTAGTGATGAAAGTCATGAAAAGTTTCAATCACTTTGAGAATTGCTCTAACGTGAATCGGTCTGTGAATAACGGCTACATAGCGTCCTCTGAGAATGTCTCAATGATTGAAATGAGAGTTTAGATTACATAACCATGTATTCCTTGAACCGGAGTTTTCGAACTTTGTTGATCAAGAGAAATCGGGAGGATTGTGGAATTGGCTTGCCAAGTCCGCGAACCTAGTCCGCGAATTGTCGGAAGTTCTCGACCGAGAATTTCTGGTGGGATTTTCCAAATACTCGTTTGTGTGCTCAGTCCGCGAACTGATGGAAGTTCTCTTTCCGAGAATTTCTACTGAGTTTGGAAAACTCAACCGATTAACTTAATTACGCGAACTTGTTTGTGAACTTAAGAGGTTATGATCTAAAGATGTGTTCTGAACATGAAACATTAAATTACTAAGGAATGCTTTATGAAAACCGTGGCTATAATGTTCATGAGCCAATTCAATCGAATCAAATCATCTTTATTTCAATTGTGTCTTTTGTAGTTACATAAGATCTCATAGCAATTGAACAACTCTTTAACTAGTTCATTTGATTCAATTGAACTAGTTATGGTGAAGAAGAACAAGGTTGATATGAAATGCTCATATGGTTAACCTTTTTGGGTTACTATGTTGAACCAACATACACATACACGTTTGGGCATGGTTTTCACAAACCCAGTAAACGTCTACCCAAGTGTGTGTGACAAGCTAAGTTTTCGATCTAATGGTTGAGAAATATTAGCTTGAATCTAAATCAGGTTTTCATCTAACGGTGAATATGGATTGCTCTGCACCTAAGGCAAAACCATGATTTGAAGGCTATATAAAGGATACATCTAGCATTGTGCAAAACTAATCCCCACACGTCTGTGTGCTACTAGTGCGCCTGCTAGAGTCGATCTTCGTTAACCTTTGATTTTCTTCTCTAAAATCAGGTTAACGACTTAAAAACTTCATTGGGATTGTGAAGCCAGACCGATACTACTTTTATCGTAGTTGTGTGATCTGATCTTGCATCTTCTATCGTACGAGTACAATCGATTGGTTGGATTGACATCGTGAGAGTTCTCCGATAGGCAAGATAAAGAAGTCACAAACATCTTCGTCTGACTTTTTGTGATTCCTCGACAAACCTCCTGTGTAGTCAGGATGGATTGTAGAAAGGTGATGGATTAATCTAGGTTGTTCTTCGGGAATATAAGACCGGATTATTAATTGGTTCATGTTCACCTTGATTTTATATCTTAAGACGGAAGAGAACCTAGGGTTTATCTGTGGAAGACAGATTTATCCTTTGATAGACTTTTCTGTGTGAGACAGATCTGTTTATTATTAAGTCTGTGATTTTGGGTTGCAACAACTCTTGGTTGTGGGTGAGATAAACTAAGGGAATCAAGTGCGCAGTATCCTGCTGGTATCAGAGGTGTAGGACTACAATTGTACCTTGGATCAGTGGGAGAATGATTGGGGCTCAACTATAGTCCAGTCCGAAGTTAGTTTGCAGTAGGCTAGTTTCTGTAGCGGCTTAATACAGTGTGTATTCAATCTGGACTAGGTCCCGGGGTTTTTCTGTATTTGTGATTTCCTCGTTAACAAAATTTCTAGTGTCTGTGTTATTTCTTTTCCCATTATATTTTATACAATTGAAATAATACTGGTTGTGCGTTCGTAATCATCAATT
>NW_020625711.1:0-804 GCF_003573695.1 Papaver somniferum
ACAATTAATATGTTTTAAAGCAGTACGTCTAGTAAAAATTGCATTTCTATGTACGTTGATTCAAGAATATATGAAGGAAGTCAAATTTCATAATAGAAGAAGGATGAAAGACCAAGCAGAACTAATCCAAATCCTAACAAATTTCTCTATCTTGAATCAAATAGAAAGACAAAGCCAACACAAAAAGAAAGTGTTCATAAAAATGTTGAATTTTATATATGTTAACTCAAAAAGTCTACACACTTCGTTATACGTCTGAAATTGATTTCTGAGACTAAATTGTAAACTAGATAAACTCATCTTTAACAGAAAATTTATTAAAAATGTATTGTAATTACAATAATATGTTCTAAGGCATTCCGTCAAGTAAAAATTGCATTTCTATGTACGTCGATTCAAGAAAATATGAAGGAAGTCAAATTTCACAATATAAGAAGGATGAAAGACCAGCCAGAACTAATCCAAATTCTAACAAATTTCATCTATTTGAATCAAATTAAAAGACAAAGGCAACAAAAAAAAAAGAGTTCATAAAAATGTTGAATTTTTTATACATTAACTCAAAAAAGTCTACACTCTTCGTTATAAGTCAGAAGTTGATTTCTGAGACTAAAATGTAAACTAGATAAACTCATCTTTAACAGAAAATTTTTGAAAAATGTATTGTAATCAAAATTAATATGTTCTAAGGAAGTACGTCTAGTAAAAATTGTATTTCTATGTACGTTGATTCAAAAATATATGAAGGAAGTCAAATTTAACTATAGAAGAAAGACGAAAGACCAAGCAGAACTAACCCAAATC
>NW_020625712.1:0-1391 GCF_003573695.1 Papaver somniferum
TTGATTGCTGAGACTAAATTTTAAACTAGATAAACTCATCTTTAACCGAAATTTTTTGAAAAATGTATTGTAATTACAATTAATATGTTCTAAGGCAATATCTCTAGTAAAAATTGCATTTCTATGTACGAGAAAATATGAAGGAAGTCAAATTTCACAATAGAATAAGGATGAAAAACCATGCAGAACTAATCCAAATCCTAACAAATTTCATGTATCTTGAATAGAATAGAAAGACAAAACCAACACAAAAAGAAAGAGTTCATAAAAATGTTGAATTTTATATACGTTAACTCAAAAAAGTCTACACACTTCGTTATAAGTCGGAAATTGATTTCAGAGACTAAATTGTCAACTAAATAAACTCATCTTTAACAGAAGAAGTTTGAAAAATGTATTGTAATCACAAATAATATGTTCTAAGGCATTACATCTAGTAAAAATTGCATTTCTATGTACGTTGATTCAAGAAAATACGAAGGAAGTCAAATTTCACAATAGAAGAAGGATGAAAGACCATCCAGAACTTACCCAAATTCTAACAAATTTCATCTATTTGACTCAAATTGAAAGACAAAGCCAATACAAAAATAAAGAGTTCATAAAACTGTTGAGTTTTTTATACGTTAACTCCAAAAAGTCTACACACTTCGTTATAAGTCGGAAGTTGATTTCTGAGACTAATTTGTAAACTGGATAAACACATCTTTAACAGAAAAAGTTTGAAAAATGTATTGTAATTACAATTAATATGTTCTAAGGCAATAGCTCTTGTGAAAATTGCATTTCTATGTACGTTGATTCAAAAAATATGAAGGAAGTCAAATTTCACACTAGAAGAAGGATGAAAGACCATGTAGAACTAATCCAAATCCTAACAAATTTCATCTATATTGAGTCAAATAGAAACACAAAGCCAATACAAAGAGAAAGAGTTCATAAAAATGTTGAATTTTATATACGCTAACTCAAAAAGGTCTACACACTTTGTTATAAGTCTAAAATTGATTTCTGAAACTAAATAGTAAACTAGATAAATTCATCTTTAAAAGAAAAAGTTTGAAAATGTATTGTAATCACAAATAATATGTTCTAAGGCATTACGTCTAGTAAAAATTGCATTTCTATGTACGTTGATTCAAGAAAATATGAAGGAAGTCAAATTTCACAATAGAAGGATGAAAGACCAGCCAGAACTAACCCAAATTCTAACAAATTTCATCTATTTGAATCAAATTGAAAGAAAAAGCCAATACAAAAATAAAGAGTTCATAAAAATGTTTAATTTTTTATACGTTAACTCAAAAAAGTCTACACATTTCGTTATAAGTCGGAAGTTGATTTCTGAGACTAAACTGTAAACTAGATAAAATCATCTTTAAAAGAAAAAG
>NW_020625713.1:0-304 GCF_003573695.1 Papaver somniferum
GCATTTCTATGTACGTTGATTCAAGAAAATATGAAGGAAGTCAAATTTCACAATATAAGAAAGATGAAAGACCATGCAAAACTAATCCAAATCCTAACAAATTTCATCTATCTTGAATTAAATAGAAAGACAAAGCCAATATAAAAAGAGTTCATTAAAATTTTGAATTTTATATAAGTTAACTCAAAAAAGTCTACACATTTCGTTATAAGTCGGAAATTGATTTCTGAGACTAAATTGTAAACTAGATAAACTCATCTTTAACAGAAAATGTTTGAAAAATGTTGAATTTTATATACGTTAA
>NW_020625714.1:0-726 GCF_003573695.1 Papaver somniferum
TAACAAAATTCATCTATTTGAATCAAATTGAAAGACAAAGCCAATACAAAAATAAAGAGTTCATAAAAATGTTGAATTTTTTATACGTTAACTCAAAAAAGTCTACACTCTTTGTTATAAGTCGGAAGTTGATTTCTGAGACTAAATTGTAAACAAGATAAACTCATCTTTAACAGAAAATTTTTGAAAAATGTATTGTCATCACAATAAATATGTTCTAAGCCATTACGTCTAGTAAAAATTGCATTTCTGTGTACGTTGATTCAATAAAACATGAAGGAAGTCAAATTTCACAATATAAGAAGGATCAAAGACCAGCCAGAACTAATCCAAATTCTAACAAATTTCATCTATTTGAATCAAATTGAAATACAAAGCCAAGTCAAAAATAAAGAGTTAATAAAAATGTTGAATTTTTTATACTGTTAACTCATAAAAGTCTACAATCTTCGTTATAAGTCGGAAGTCGATTTCTGAGACTAAATTGTAAACTAGTTAAACTCATCTTTAACAGAAAAAGTTTGAAAAATGTATTGTAATCACAATAAATATGTTCTAAGGCAGTACGTCTAGTAAAAATTGCATTTTTGTGTACGTTGATTCAAGAAAATATGAAGGAAGCCAAATTTCACAATATAAGAAGGATGAAAGACCAGCCAGAACTAATCCAAATTGAAACAAAATTCATCTATTTGAATCAAATTGAAAGACAAAGCCAATACAAAA
>NW_020625715.1:0-1445 GCF_003573695.1 Papaver somniferum
GTCCTTGTGGAGATGGTGGATATGAGCCAGCGTTGTAACCTCCTCCACCACCACCTTGACTTGCTCGATTTGGGTTAATCTAGAGGGCACACCAGAAGGTCCTCGTGATTTTCCATAATGATGGCTAGCTCCAGCAGCCACTGAAGTATGTATAGGCTGGTTAGCTCCTGGATGGAGAGGAGGGTGCCTAGACTGTTGGTACGGAGGCACACGTGAGTGCTGTAGCTTTTGCCGTTTCGTTGCTTCCTCTAGTTGTCTCTGCTGCTGGCGTACCTTGAACTCGTGGGAGGCTTCATATTTAGGCAAACTGTACCATCAAGTAAAATGAAATTTCAGCATTATCAAAATCGAGATCAGAGAAAAGCCAATATACATCTACAGATGAGCATTTCTTTTCAGCCAAGACCTGTCACCGTATCAACTTTTATCCAGGAGCGCACAAAAGGTTTTCGCGAAGTTTTGTAAACTGTCGCTGGAAATATACAGGAAAGAGGATGTGTTCATGGAATGTTACCTCTTGGGATCACAAGGCAGGGGATCCGTCCAGAAATACTCGGCATTAAGCGCATCTTTGGCTGATATTCTCTGAAAACATGAAGATGGCATTATGATTTACTACGGAGACAACAAACTAAAATCAAGAGGTAAAGTTCAGTCATCCAAAGGAAAGCAGATATAATTTCACAGAATCGTAAAGATGTACATCGAGAGGAGGAACCACAAGCTAAAAGAATTACTTCGTTCCATCCAAAGATGTACATCCGTCCAAGGGTAGTTTCATTGAGGATTACTTCGTTCCGAGAACAAAGAGAAGTTAGAGGGGTAACTTATTCTGGTGGATAAAAGAATCATATTAAAGTTTAATGTGGAACGATACCTCGAGTAGAGTAAAATTTTTGAGAAATTGGTTTTTTTTAGCCGTAGAGGCCCTTCTCATCTACGTCATCAAATGTGTCATTACCACGGTGCCCCAAGAACAGGTCTAGACATCTTTCAATGGTTCCAAGTATTGAAGGTAGTTTGCACTAACCCTGTTACCAATAGTGTCAGGGAATACCTTAGTGCCCAAGATGTATAACAGGTACGCAGCAGTTGTATAAAGAATTTGTGCAGGGTCCCATCCATCCTTGTATTTTCTCTCATCCGTTTTTTCAAACTTTTTCTTAAGCAGCGTCAGCTTGAATGTCTTTGTTCTACTAGCCTTAGATACGTAAAAGCTTTCCACAGAAGTTTTGTAGTCCTAACCAAACGGCTTGTTAGTCAGAGCGTACAACTTCGATCATTCTAGGTCCGGACACTTATCTCCTTCTGCAATTAATTTGCAGATAACATTCAAGCCTAGGATGTTCTGAGCATCTTCAGGGATCAAGGTTATCTCTCCAAACGGGAAGTGCATGGTATCAGTTTCACCATGATACCTTTCGACGAAGCAATTGACAGTCACA
>NW_020625716.1:0-672 GCF_003573695.1 Papaver somniferum
GCATTTTAAAATTTTCTTCATAGACATCCTCGGTGATTGACCATATCAAAGCTTCCCATTCGCCTTGGAAAGAAGCCCACAACATCTCATTGTGTTCATATGCTTTCAAGAATTCCTTCTTTTTCTTTACTTGTGTCTCCAACGGTAGCTTAGCAATATTCTCTAATTCTTTCAACTTAAGTGGTTGAATTATCGATTGGCATTTTTTCCTCACATTGCACCATATGTGAAACGTACAAAGAAAATTGAATGCATCAGGAAATATCTTCTTAATAGCATACATCAATGATGAATCTTGATCGGAAACGAACACTTTAGGAAGAGCACCCTCCCGGAAGATTAACTTCAATTGTTTTAACCCCCAAACATAACTCACTTTCTTCTCGTTCTTCATGAAACAAAAAGCCACGGTGAACGGTGCCTTTGTCGAAGTATGCCCCACAATGTTCATCAACGACATCTCATATTTATTAGTCTTGTACGTGCAATCCAATATAATAACTTGTGGGAAGCATAGAGCCAATTAGGCGCATTCCGGGTGGGCAAGGAAAAGGTGTGTGACTTGACCGAAGTCATCCAACTTCTTTTGGAAAGCGTATTTATTCTTCACCCCTAATCACATTACTTGTTGCATCACCATCCTATCTTGCAAATTGAGTCTTCTAATCTTTT
>NW_020625717.1:0-697 GCF_003573695.1 Papaver somniferum
TTTTTCCCAAAAAGTCCAATCCCATTAAAAACCAAATTTTCTTGTAGATAATGTGTTAGTTCAATTTCCTTTTGTATATATTTTGTGCTCATCCATTGTGACTCCGAATATGTTGGAGTTTTGCCTTGGATAACGGAGTTTTAATTCTGCTTTCGCCGAAATCGGGTATTCTCTCTCCTTTTACTCTACTCAGCATGTCCCTTTCCATATGTTGCATTTTAATTCTTTCCATATTTTTAAACATTGAGGACAATGTTTAGTTTAGGTTTGGGGGTATAGAGTAGATACCATGATAATATGCCATAATTGAAAACAAGAACTCCCTCTTTTTGAAAAAATTGAAAAAATCCAAAAAAAAAAATTGAAAAATCAAAATAAAAAATAAAAAAATTAAAAAAAAAAAACATAAAAAATGGAGCTCATTTACCTTGAAATGTTGACTCTTGTGCAAATATGTAATTATTAGGAGTCTTAGTTAGATATTTAGGCACCCTGATTCTAGCACAATTCACATAGTGATAAGAAATTTGCACGCGCACGATCTACCAATACATGTATAGCCTCGATCTTCAAGGTGTTTGATAGGAAGTCACGATTGCCAATCACTTTAGAATACTGAACGAAACTTGACTAGCTTGTTTTTTGGTTGGTTGGGATAGAAGGTGGAGGTTACATTAAGAAAGACAACCATCGAATT
>NW_020625718.1:0-862 GCF_003573695.1 Papaver somniferum
CACTTGCACTTGCAGCAGTGCAAGGTAGTGCACACCAACAGCAGAAAACAAGCAGCAGAAACCAACACTTGCACACCAACAGCAGCAGCACTTGCACTTGCAGCAGCACAGCAGCAGCACTTGCAGCAGTGCAAGGTAGTGCAAGGCAATGCACTTAGTGAAGCAAAAACAAGACAGAAAACAGGAAACAAACAGAAAACAAGCAAACCGCTACCGAGTCCCCGGCAGCGGCGCCAAAAACTTGGTGTAAAAGGAAAAGAACTACCTAAACTAGCCTGCAAGTGCACAGGGAAGTTGAAGCAAGAAAGAGTAAATAAGGGTTTGTCCACAGGGACTTGGAGGATTTGCTAAAGTTTTCTCTGGGGAGTTTCTAAGGTTATCTGAGTTCAAAGGAGGATACTAAGGCTTTTGATTCATAACAGTTCTCACACCGAAGATAAGGAAGGATGTGATGAGGATGATGTCAGAAAGGAGAAATACCAAGTAAAAGTTTCATAACAGTTCTCACACCGAAGAATGAAGTAAATATGAAGGCTCTTATTGATGAGGGTTTAACCTGGATGGTTGTACAGTCCGATACTCATGTTTATGAAGTGGAGGGCGGGGAGAGTTCTCATTGTGTTAACCTTGATCTAAAGACATGTACCTGTCATAGGTGGCGCGTCTATGGGTTTCCATGTGTGCATGCTTTTGCTTCGATAACAATGTCTGGTTCTAATCCATATGATTTTGTTGAACCTTATTTCACTACTTCATACTTCAATAATACCTACAACCATGCCATTCATCCTATTCCAAACTACAACAGGCCCGAAGTTTATGAAGGTAATCAGATTATCGATGTGCCTGATGTTAGGAGGCC
>NW_020625719.1:0-579 GCF_003573695.1 Papaver somniferum
TTTACCATATGTAACATCATCATCTCTAGATATGTGCATGTCATTTGCTGCAACGCTAACCCCACTATTCTGGTGAATTCTACCATCACGGGATCTTGTGCGGAATAGATATCCATTGATGCGATATACAGTGTATTTCGTTACCTCGTAGTGCGGGCCGTGTGATATCCATCTTAAGTTCTCTGAGATACTTTCTCTTTCGTCTGCCAACTCTTTTTCAACCTGAAATTCATTATTAGGATGAACCTTGAGTTTAAAGGAATATAACACATCAAACAAGACACTTTTTCTATGACCTATTACCTCATTTTTTAACCAAGCGCCAAAAGTGTTAGAGTGCTCTTTCTCTAGCCATGCTCGCTTTTTAGTAGAATAGTTAGTTTCCAAATATAGCTTGTGTCGGCTGGTATGTACAATAACCAAATGTTATTATACTTTGTAAAAAAAACAGGAAAAAAACAGGAAAAAAAAACAAATTAATACTTACTCTATGTAAGGCTCAATTTCAGGCGTGTTCTTCATTACATAGAAATGTGCTTGTCTCAACTGTTCAGGGGTAACTATACACGGCTCTTCAGC
>NW_020625720.1:0-512 GCF_003573695.1 Papaver somniferum
AAACCCTAATTTTGGCCGCGCCTAAAACTATGCCAAAATCCTAGCTTGGCCGCGCCTAAACCATGCCAAAGCCATGCCGTCCATGCCTCCATGCCGCTGGCCGCCGAACGGAGGGTTGCAACAATCAACGGCTACCCCTCCTTCTGAGACGTAAATCTCAGCAGTACAAGCTTTCCATCAAACCAAACGATTTGTGGAAACCTCTTGGCTGCGATGCCAAAGTTCTACGGTTTGTGCCAAACCCTAATTTGGGACGTGCCAAGAGCATGCACGAGCCGTGCTGGCCATGCCTCCATGCCGATGGACGCCAAACGGAGGGTTGCAACAATCAACCGCCACCCCTCCTTCTGAGATGCAAATCTCAGCCGTACAAGCTTGCCACCAAATGACTTGTGGCAATCTCTTGGCTACGCTGCCAACTCTATGGCCACGGCAGACACTTAGCTATGCCAATTTTTTGGTCACGGCACCAAACCCTAATCAACCACGCCAAGATCATACGCAAGCCATGA
>NW_020625721.1:0-1548 GCF_003573695.1 Papaver somniferum
AAACTTACTTGGGTGTATTGAGGCGAGTAATCTCTTTGCTTAAGACATTTGATGCCCTGTATATAATGTTGTTATAGATTTAGCGGCATATGTCTCCAACATTCAACAATACCTCGATGTTTTTCGCAACACTTCGATAACACCGAACAGCGAACGCGAATAGATGTAGCACAAACTTTTATTTAACTCTTAAATACAAATGAAAACTCTTAAATTTCTAGTACTAGTTTTTATGACTCTAAAAACACATCCTTGCAATGGATAAAGAGTGGGGTTTATATAGGTTTAGAGGTGATTCTTGGAGAAGTCCTTTCATGAAGAGTCACAACCCTTAGTGGAGAGTCACATCCCTTGGGATAAGACACTAATGTTTAAAAGACTCAAGTGAGTTGACACACCTATTCATATTTATATTCAAAAATTTCAACATACACAAAGCTTAATCGAACTACCTGAAAGGGAGATTCATGATGCATTTCATTTAGTTTGATCATTTTGATTTCATTTGTTTACAGTAATGTTCATTGATTTGTCTATTTTCTTTTTATGATTTTAGAATGCTTCAAATAGCTTGTAGAAGGATTTGAATTTTTGTGTTCTTTCTGCCTTGTCCTTGTGATTCTCAACTTTCTTTTTGTCCATCACTAATACGATGTTGTTCTAAATCTGTTTTGCAGGTTTTTTCGTAGTTGATTCATGAGTAGTTTCCAGTAGTGGTAATCAGTAGTGATTATAACAAAAGATACAAATCATTTGTTGTTTGTCACAGTAGTGTTTGTCAAAAAAAGTAACATTCATGTTACAGTGTTATCATCTTCCATCCATAGTTTTTAAGGTCGTTTGGAAATCGGTATTCGTTCCACAAGTTCTTCATCATTAGTGAACCCAATTCAACAATTCAGATCATCAATATCCATGGTTATCTTCACATTTTCGATCCTCTCTAGGATAACTCAGAAACTCAACTCGCTGGAATTGAGCCATGAATACAACATCAAAAGAGGTAAACTTCCTCAATATTTCAAATTCAAAAACACAGTCAATGTTGTCAACCCGTATATCATGCCATATTCCCAACAATAATGGAAATTAAAATATATCCATTACCCTCAAAATTTTCACAACCCGATCTGATACCCTGATTATAAAGCAAACCCTAACTCTCTTAGTTGGAAAAGTTTAGGCTTACAACATTCCCATATACTTTTCAGAGTAGCTATGTCTGTTCAATCCAACAACACAATGGAAACCTTAAAAACAAGACTTCAAGCAACCACTATTGGTTCATCGGGTCCAAGACCCATTAGAAGGATCATAGCTTCTGCTCAAGAATCTTCTAAAACAGCTGAAGAGTTTACTTTTAGTTTGCTGGGAAAGATCATGTTCAAAAAACCATTAGACCATGAAGATATAAAGAAAGAAATCAATGATCGTTGGAGAAGCTACAGAAAGTATGAGATGATTACTAAAGGAACGAATCTCTTTCTCTTCAGATTCCAGCCAAAGGAATCCTATGATGGAGTTCTCCTTAAAACTTGGGACATAATA
>NW_020625722.1:0-514 GCF_003573695.1 Papaver somniferum
TCTTCAATTTGGAAGTGAAAACAAAAGGTGGAGCACCATCTTGCCACAACCTCCAATTTTCCTCCACAAAACTCAAAAAAGTAGGATGTGAAAGCCACATCTTTTGAATTCTGAAAGGAACCCTTTTAGGCCTTGGATTCTCAACAACATAGCCAAATAAAGGCGAAAGATCCGAGCATACCCGCGGCAAAGCCTTACATCTCCAATTAGAGTATTTTTCATACCAAACATCATTTACAATCGCTCTATCATGTTTAGAAACAATTCTATGAATCCCATTCCGAAAATTTGACCAAGTATACTTCTTTCCAAGCGCATCTGCTTCCACCAAACCATTGTCAGACATCCAACTTCGAAACTCATTCATATAAATTTATTTAATCGGCTTGCCACCCTTCTTTTCCTCCAATATCAACACACAATTAAAATCCCCCAAAACCAACCAAGGAATGGATATAAAACCCAGTCCTAGCTGACGCCAAAGTGTTTTCCGTGATACTGGATTATATGAAGC
>NW_020625723.1:0-565 GCF_003573695.1 Papaver somniferum
GCCAAATAATCCATCAGATGAACAACACATGCTCAGACGATCAAATATTCAACAATTCATCACATGAGCAGCATTTGCTCAGATGAGGAATATTTTCTCCAACCAAGGAATATTGGTTCAACAATCGGTATTCAACGATCTATCGAATGAGCGATACTTGCTCACTTCATCCTAAGAACTATACCTCTGTCTCACGACATGTTCAATTCATGATTTTCAGAACATCATGCTCAACTCAACGACTACATAGACTTATTTTCCCATCAAATGACGAAGTCATCAATTGACTTACAAACCACGAGACGTCAATCGTGTCACTTGGGGGGATATCACTTAGGGTTTTGGTTTGGCGGTCTATGGCACGTGTGTTCAAACACACGATAGAATGTGAGCAAGTCGTGCAATCAGTTGAAGGAATTCACGAGGTAGTAGGTGGCAAATCGACCAAGTCTCCACACGTTGAGCAACTGGTTTCAAACACGATCTCCACTTCCCCACTCCTTGATTCCATCAATTGTCACACTTCATGGAATCATGGTGTCTACAATTCCAGCAATATAAATAA
>NW_020625724.1:0-542 GCF_003573695.1 Papaver somniferum
GACTCATCGTAAAACGTGTTTTCATGACTTTTATGTTATTTGCTCGTGCCTTGAATGTATTATGATGAACCTTGATGATGTTGCCTTGCTGGTATACTGTGTTTCATAATCTCCTTTGGATTCGTGACTCTAACCTCATGTAATCTTCGTATTAGGTGCTAAATACCGAAGTTGAGGATACTGGAGCCAACGATGATAACTCTAACCATTCTGGAGTTATTGATGAAGAGACAACCATCCCTGCACTTCAAGGCCATGAGAAGGTCGCTACTGATGTTATGGAAACCCAGATGGTTGTTGCCTCAGTGATAGAAGAAACCGAGACAGCAACGGAGAATACCGAAGGAATTATTGCTTTGGTTGTGGAAGCTGCTCCAGTGACTGAGAACCGTATAATAGTGTATGAATATCTAACTGCAGGAGTTGATTTCGATCCTCCATTTGACACTTCACTCCCATATCATGAACTGATAGGTGGATTCAACGTTCCCATTGGATATGCACGCTTGTACGAGACAATATGGAAGAAGTTTGGCCACATG
>NW_020625725.1:0-443 GCF_003573695.1 Papaver somniferum
GAGTGGACTTGTCCACGAGAATTTTCCTTAATGGAAACTTAAAGTTAGAGAGTAGGCCAACTTTTGCGCGGAAAGGAGTTTGTAACTGCTATGCAAGTTACTTTGCGAACTTGTTTAAGTACTGTGAGTTTGCCTGGCCTAAGTGGCACCCCACTTACGAGTGGATATCCGGAAGACCGTCTGAGATGGTGGGTAGACAATGGGACTGATCATCCCCACACATTGGCACTGGCCAAGGGTGTGCTTTGTCAGGCCCGACTAGCATCCCACTTACGAGCGGCAACCTGGATGACCATCAGGGACGGTGGGAAACTGGAAACTGTTCCACACATTACTGTGCTAAAATCTTGTCATATCGATGACACCTTTCAACTTGTGAACCTTAGGGATTCCTAGGTGGTAGTATGGGATGCCATCTAGGATACCTGGTCGAGATATCCTCT
>NW_020625726.1:0-1150 GCF_003573695.1 Papaver somniferum
CAGAACTAATCCAAATCCTAACAAATTTCATCTATCTTGAATCAAATAGAAAGACAAAGCCAACACAAAAGGAAAGAGTCCATAAAAATGTTGAGTTTTATATACTTTAACTCAAAAAAGTCTACACACTTCGTTATACATCTGAAATTGATTTCTGATACTAAATTCTAAACTAGATTAACTCATCTTTAATAGAAAAAGTATGAAAAATGTATTGTAATCACAATTAATATGTTCTAAGCCATTACGTCTAGTAAAAATAGCATTTCTGTGTACGTTGATTCAAGAAAATATGAAGGAAATCAAATTTCACAATATAAGAAACATGAAAGACCAGCCAGAACTAATCCAAATTCTAACAAATTTCATCTATTTGAATCAAATTGAAAGACAAAGCCAAGACAAAAATAAAGAGTTCATAAAAATGTTGAATTTTTTATACGTTAACTCAAAAAAGTCTACACTCTTCGTTATAAGTCGGAAGTCGATTTCTGAGACTAAATTGTAAACAAGATAAACTCAGCTTTAACAGAAAATGTTTGAAAAATGTATTGTAATCACAATAAATATGTTCTAAGCCATTACGTCTAGTAAAAATTGCATTTCTGTGTACGTTGATTCATGAATATATGAAGGAAGTCAAATTTCACTATAGAAGAAGGACGAAAGACCAAGCAGAACTAATCCAAATCCTAACAAATTTCATCTTTCTTGAATCAAATAGAAACACAAAGCCAACACAAAAAGAAAGTATTTATAAAAATGTTGAATTTTATATACGTTAACTCAAAAAATTCTACACTCTTCGTTATAAGTCGGAAGTCGATTTTCTGAGACTAAATTGTAAACTAGTTAAACTCATCTTTAATAGAACAAGTTTTAAAAATGTATAATAATCACAATAAATATGTTCTAAGGCAGTACGTCTAGTAAAAGTTGCATTTCTATGTATGTTGATTCAAGAATATATGAAGGAAGTCAAATTTCACTATAGAAGAAGGACAAAAGACCAAGCAGAACTAATCCAAATCCTAACAATATTCATCTATCTTGAATCAAATAGAAAGACAAAGCCAACATAAAAAGAAAGTGTTCATAAAAATGTTGAATTTTATATATGTTAACTAAAAAAGTCTACACACTTCGTTAT
>NW_020625727.1:0-527 GCF_003573695.1 Papaver somniferum
GCCAAGCCGCCACACGCGCCATTGGCACATGCCAAGCGACCCCTGCAACCTAGCATGCCAAGTCGTGCAAACCTAGGGCTAAAGCCGCTACGCGCGCCATTGGCACATGCCATGCAACACTTGCATTTTGGCATTACCACTTGCACCTGGTGTGCAACCTACAACCAAGGCATTCCGCACAAGCCATTGGCACATGTCGTGCAACCCTTGGAATTTGGCATGCCGCGCCTACATCAAAGGCCACGATTTCTCTTAAGATGAAAAATCTCGACCGTCGAAGGTCGCCACTGAGTCGGCATATCTCTCAAGCTCAACTTATCAAACACTAGCGACATGCTACACGTTTCCCACGAAAATACTCGAGACATCAATACATGTCACAAACTGGGGGATGCTCTTTAGGGTTTTGGTTTGGCGGTTTACAGCGTGCGGCATACACAAATGCCTGTTTCAAGACAGTGTATTAAGAATAAAACGGTTAGTAAATGCAGGAACTAATGGTGAAACACTCTTTCATTATGGAACAT
>NW_020625728.1:0-1612 GCF_003573695.1 Papaver somniferum
TGGATGGTTGTACTCCTATAAGAAAAGCTCAAATATCAAATTTATTGCAAATGGAGCTTACTTCTTTTCCAGATAAATACTTGGGTGTTATTCTGAAACCAGGGAGAGTCAAAAGTGACATTGTATGGCCAATGGTGGAGATGATGCAAAGTTAGTTGGAATCATGGAAAGTTAAATTATTATCCTTTCATGATAGATTGGTACTTATCAAGTCTGTGCTCTGCAGCATTCCCATTTATAATATGGCAGTTTACAAATGGCCAAGTTCAATCATCAAAATCTGTGAAAGAATCATAAGAAATTTCTTATGGACTAGAGATAGTGAAAAGAGAAAGTATGATACTTTGAACTGGCATAAGGTGTGTACTCCCTATAATGAAGGTGGCCTGGGTATGAGAGGATTGATAGTCACTAATAAAGCTCTTTTGATGAAGATGATGTGGAACTTGCTGAATTCAGAGGAAGATTGGGAAAAAAATTTAAAGACAAATATAAGGATAAAAATGAAGTTGATGTACTCAGTGGAAATTATCTTCTATATGTCCAGGATTAAAGTGGGCATGGATGGAGCTCAAAAATAATATAATATGGTGCATTGGTAATGGTAGCAAAATTTCAGTGTGGTTTGATACTTGGATTGGAGATGGTCCTTTAATTGACAGATTTAGATGTCATTTGCAAAAAAATATACATCTTAAAGTGCAAGATCTACTAAAAAATGGTTAATGGAGTATTCCCATTGAATTACAAAGTATAATTCCTTCTTACTTACCTTTAGTACATGGAGAAAAAGATATGGTTGTGTGGAGTGGAGATTTGAAGGGAATATTCACTACTGCTATTGTTGTTGAAAAAATTAGAATGAAGGAACCTAAAGTGCATTGACCCACTCAAATATGGAAACCATTCTTGCATCCTGGAATTTCCAGCAACATTTGGAAGATACAACAAGGAGTTTACACGGACGATGAAAAGATGATAGCTAAAGGTTACTCTCTAGCATCCAAGTGTTGGATATGCAGTTTCAGCACTCATATATGGCAATGGTTAGTACAAATTTTTAATTTCCAAATCTCTTCTTCACTGGATGATATCCTTCAATTTGCTACGCATAAAAGTTCATTTGTTAAGCAAGTTTGGATTACGGCATCATGTGCCATATTAAGGGAATTATGGTTTCAGAAAAACAAATGATTCATGAAGGTATTCTTCCAAATATGGAGTGCTTAAAAAGATGAATTATGAAGCTAGTTTTCTGTGGAAGTTATAGAATGTCTTGAACAAAATGGATGTCAGATTACGATACAAATATCCTTAACTTTTTCAAGATGGAGAATATTAAAATTAGAAATCATTCTTTGAAGGAATGTCAGTGGAATAATCCAGGGTTGGGATATATGCTTTTATGTTGTGATGGAGTAGTAGCAATCCTAGTGCAGCGGGATATGGAATTATATCTAGAGATCATCAAATTCAGGTCATTGGTACCATATTTGGAGGTGTTGGATTAGCTACAAGATTCATTACTAAGGTTGTGTATGTAGTTTGTGCCACTGAGTCGGCTATAAAACTGCAATGCAGCAAGATCATAATTAGATCATCTGACAAAACA
>NW_020625729.1:0-700 GCF_003573695.1 Papaver somniferum
CGACATGGAACTTGGGAGAATAATCCTTGAAAAGTACCCCAAGTTGAATAGGTTGGACAAAAAAACTATGAAGCCAAGTTGATGCCGATTGTTTACCCTTTATGGAAGAACTTCAAGAACCGGCGAAACAAGATCCAACGGGTAGACCACCTACCACAAAGACGAGGGCAAAATAAAGGGAACAAATTAAAGAGTATTTGAGTACAAAATGCGATCAATCCGAAAGGGATAAAATTAAAGAGTATTTGAATACAAAGTGTGATCAATCCGAAAGGGAGCAAATTAAAGAGCATTTGAGTACCAAGTGCGATCCATCCGGACATGTTTATACCGAGGCGCAATACAAGGAGGAGCCGGCTAAAAAGAAAAGAGGTCATGCGCGGAAAAAAACAACTACACCAACGGTTTCAACCTTGAATCCAAATAACAATCCACTTCATGAGAGTCAAGCAAGTGTGGAATTTGTTGGAAAGAAAAGGGGTCGGTCAAGGAAGGATTCAACTACACCAATGGTCTCAAACTTGAATCCAAATGGCAGTCTACCTCTTAAGAGTCAAGAAAGCCAAGGAGATGTTGCGAAGAAAAGAGGTCGTCCAAGGAAGGTAGTACTACCGGTGTTGTAAGAGTATCGTGTATAACTCCATCCAATTATTCAAGAGTTCTTTATTGGTACCGACGACGTCCCAAAAGATGGAAATTG
>NW_020625730.1:0-502 GCF_003573695.1 Papaver somniferum
TTGATTAAAGAAAATATGAAGGAAGGCAAATTTCACAATAGAAGAAGGATGAAGGACCAGGCAGAACTAATCCAAATTCTTACAAATTTCATCTATTTTAATCAAATTGAAATACAAAGCCAATACAAAAATAAAGAGTTCATAAAAATGTTGAATTTTTTATACGTTAACCCAAAAAAGTCTACACACTTCGATATAAGTCGGAAGTTGATTTCTGAGACTAAATTGTAAACTAGATAAACTCAGCTTTAACAGAAAAAGTTTGACAAATGTATTGTAATCACAAATTATATGTTATAAGGCATTACGTCTAGTAAAAATTGCATTTCTATGTACGTTGATTCAAGAAAATATGAAGGAAGGAAAATTTCACAATAGAAGAAGGATGAAAGACCAAGAAGAACTAATCCAAATCCTAACAAATTTCATCCATCTTGAATCAAATTGAAAGACAAAGCCAACACAAAAAGAAAGATTTCATAAAAATGTTGAATTTTATAGA
>NW_020625731.1:0-390 GCF_003573695.1 Papaver somniferum
TTCGATCTCGGAGCCAATATCTATCTCGAAGTTGACGAATTTGTGTTCGTTTAGGGTTTCTGAGAATATTCCCATGGAATCTTGACCAGAAACTGCTAAAGATTCATCGTTCTTACGAATTTCCAGACTTATAGTGGTCAGATCCTGGCCAGGTTTCGATCTCGGAGCCAGTATCTATCTCGAAGTTGATGAATTTGTATGCGTTTAGGGTTTCTAAGAATATTCCAATGGAATATTGGTCTGAAACTCCTAAAGATTCATCGTTCTGACGAATTTCCAGACTTATAGTGGTCCGATCCTGGCCAGGTTTCAATCTCGGAGCCAGTATCTATCTCGAAGTTGACGAATTCGTGTAGGTTTAGGGTTTCCGTGAACATTCCCATGGAATCT
>NW_020625732.1:0-342 GCF_003573695.1 Papaver somniferum
AAGCCAAAGCCAACCGTAATCAAACTCAAAATTAAACTTAGATTATTTTGCTCAGGATGGTACTGTTAAAATTGAAACTAATTAACCGTAAATAATTTTACGTTTACAAAATGAACCGTAATTGGATATTTATAATAGTTTTTTAAGATTTACGGTTGGTGGTTCTTCTTATAGTTAAAAGCATTGCGATCTTAAGATTTACGGTTGGTAGTTCTTCTTTTTACAACTGTCTTTGTTTGAGCATTGTTCGATCGAACTCAAAAGCATTGCGATCTTAAGCTTGTTTATCAAGTTTATTTGTCAAAACAGTCTTGATGTCTAGTCTACTTATAGTTAAGTCTC
>NW_020625733.1:0-1061 GCF_003573695.1 Papaver somniferum
GTCTTCCAAAATGGTTCCGCTGAGCTCTGCTCTGTAACAAGAGAGGATGTTGAGAGACCCCAAAAGGGTCAGAATCTTCATCACCACCTTCGGGCTGTAATTCAGCCAATCTTTCCATCAAAACCAATCTTCTCTTATCTGAAATGGCCAACTCTTGACGCATTTGCTGTATTTCGAGCTGACGCGGGTCAGGTAGTGGTTGCTCACGTGCCGGCATGCTTGCTCTATCTGCCCCGGTTTGTACTTGTTGGACCTCTTCAACTTGTCTAGACACAACCCCGGGTACATTTGATTGAGTCACTCTTATCAATAGGCTCTGATTTTGTCCTTCTGAATCTTCTGTCATCGGTATTCCAAACTCAGGATTTATTCCTTGATTCGGCATTGCATTGATGCCCGATGTTGACATCGATCCTCCTGCCTCTTTAGAGGGAGGTTCCGAGCTTGTGTTGTTTAAGTTACCCGCAGCCGGGGACTCCATCAGAATTGTATTGGTACCGAGGACTATTCCCCAGTGAAGTCGCCAAATGTAAACACCCAAATATTACTATAGGGTAATAAGGAGACTAATCCCAATACACAATACAATTATCTGGAGAACTCCATCTCTTTTGGGAGGATTCTCTCCTTTTATAGGCAAAGCCTGACATACAGATACCGTACACGTGTACCATAATACCTTTTCTAGTAAGTCTTCCATTATTAGTCGTACACATGTATTATTACAGCTGGGATTATTTAGGCACCCGACAATCATTATCTTTGGGACAACCTCTCTTTGGGGCAGCCCACTTGTGTCGCGCCATCATCTATGACGACCCCAGCCCTACCAATGGCGGCTTTGGCTCGTATCCGAAGCCCCATTGTCGTCCTCGACTCTTGGTCAAAATCATGTATTTACACTCCGTGAAGTTGACATAGTGGTCCAGCATCTTTTTATTGACATGGCTAAACTGTTGTAATTCCTCATTGCACTTCTGAAGCATTTTATACAATTCTTTGATGTTCTTGCGCTTTTCGAAGGCGTCTGAGGGCAAAGAACCTAAATGTCTAACTTTTTT
>NW_020625734.1:0-2388 GCF_003573695.1 Papaver somniferum
TTTTTTTTTTCTCTTTTAGCTACTGAAAACATGAGAAGAGTTCTATCTTTTTCTACTTTACCCTCCTTTTCTTATATTGTTTCAAAAGTTAAGAACCATGAAAATAATCTCAACGTTGGAAACAATAAGGATAGTCTCATGCCACAAAATAAATGAGAAGATTCTTTTTATTGATAAAAGAAATGTCAGGCATGCATTAAACAATGACAAGGAAAAATGTGAAAGCAGGTTTTGAAACACAAGACATTGTTTTACCTATTCACAAAATAGGACCAGGAATCTGTTTCAACAACTCTCTTTATTGGATTTGTAGTAGGGACAAAAAGGCAAGACCTGCAAAACACAAAAAAAATACTCGGACGCTCAAGTTAGAAACAATTTCATGCAGTGCTTATTGAATTTGTGGGAATAAAAAGGCAAGACCTGCAAAACACAAACAAGAAACTCCGACGCTCAAGTTTGAGTTAAAAATATTTACCTTTTTAATTTAAACAAAATTCATGCTCAAACGAAATCTTACTTGCATGACTCTACACTCTAACCCGCTCAGGTTTGTCTACATAACCTTCCTATTGTTCCTCACTTGACCTGTATACCAAATTTACGGGAACATTTTAGTAAAAAGTATCAAAATTATGTTTCTCCAAGAACCAAATAGGTCTAAAAGCTCAATGTACTTTAGTGCAATCAGACTATTAATAGAAAACAAAACTAGTCATAAAAACCCAAGGTGACCATACTTGTGGTACAAAAATCCCACTCAAATGTTGGGATCCATTAAAACTCCATCTTAAACAAAAGTGATACAAAAACCCCAAATTTTTAAAAATTGAAAAAAAAACCCAAATTTCAAAATCGGTTTCATCAAATTCTTTGGGGTTTTTGTGTTACTTTTGTTTTAATGGTTTTTTTTTGTTACTTTTGTTTTGATGGTTTTTTTGTGAATGGATAGTGACACCTTTGGGGTTGTAACTCGCGGACCGTTTATACTTTCTATGGGAGGAAATCACACTCTCCCATCTTTCAAAAAAATTGTGCCTAAAGTGAAAATATCACTTGTCTTGAAACGGAGGGAACACATCGTTTTATTAGTTGCAATGGAATATAAGTTGATGCATAAACCAAAATATAGTTGGTTTGCATAATAGATATACATTAAATTTTTGAAAATTGTGCCTAAAATAAAAAACACCTCCGAATTTTTTGTAAAAACTCTAAATTTGATATTGTCGTTTGTACTCATTGCGTAGATATTTTTATAATCTTTTCGACGAAATAAAATTTGTAAAATTTCAAGGAACGAATTTTTAAATATGTTATTTAAAGTTTGCTTTCCAATTATACCTCTTAAAAAATAGGATACACAAGGACTTATAGTAATCGGACTAAAAAGGAAGGACAAGTTAGTCCTTTCATTTTTGATTGATTTTTTTTGTTACAAACACCAAAGCCAATCTTTTGTGTAAAATTTGACAAAAAAGTCATACCTCACATTGACACAAAATCACCATATATAAGATCCTCTCTCACTTCGTTTGGTGGGCCCAATTAAGATTAAGCAATATTAAGTACATGTAGGAGCGTCATTCCAAGTTGATCCTGAATTACATAGTTGTTAAGAAACTGAGGGTGCATATCCATCCAAATGTGTGTTGTTGCTACGTGTCTGAGGGATTGTGTTTTGTCAATTGCAAAGTTGCCAGAACATCAGTTGTTTGATTTGCTTCCCTATAGAAATGATCCGCAAATTTGGTATTTGGTGCACTAAATACTTGATTTTGTGGATGAGAGGTTGAATGTGCCATGGTGGAGAAGTGTTAGTGGTGAGGTAGTATACGAGAGCTAACGAGTCAGATTGGATGATTAGGGATGCGGTATTCATGGTGCAAGCTTGTTCAACCCAATTACCATCCCTCTTGTCTCAGTCATTATTGCTAAAGTAAATCCAAGTGGTTCAGCTATCGTACAAACCATTTTTTTGTCTTTATATCGAAGCACCGCTCCTGCTCCAGCAAAACCTGGATTATATCGTGATGCTCCGTCACAGTTTAATTTAATGATACCCTAGGAGGATGGATCCATCCCACTGAAGAATAATAGTGATGTGATTGGATGTGTCAAGCCTCGGGGCTAATGATGGATGATGATGTTGACATTATTAGAATTTTGTAGCTTCTTTTAGAGATTAAAAACATGGTGATGTTTGGTGGTTCATAAGTATGTTGGAAGCATAATTTGTTTCTATGATTCCATGTGTGCCATTAGATATAACACAGGTGGATTATGAATTCAAACGGTAGCTTGGTGTGGGTGAATAGGATGTAATAGATTTTGGACATTGGTTAGAGGGATAATGGTCAGAATATTTTTGGCGCAGTAAAATTCCTA
>NW_020625735.1:0-2392 GCF_003573695.1 Papaver somniferum
TTTTTTTTTTCTCTTTTAGCTACTGAAAACATGAGAAGAGTTCTATCTTTTTCTACTTTACCCTCCTTTTCTTATATTGTTTCAAAAGTTAAGAACCATGAAAATAATCTCAACGTTGGAAACAATAAGGATAGTCTCATGCCACAAAATAAATGAGAAGATTCTTTTTATTGATAAAAGAAATGTCAGGCATGCATTAAACAATGACAAGGAAAAATGTGAAAGCAGGTTTTGAAACACAAGACATTGTTTTACCTATTCACAAAATAGGACCAGGAATCTGTTTCAACAACTCTCTTTATTGGATTTGTAGTAGGGACAAAAAGGCAAGACCTGCAAAACACAAAAAAAATACTCGGACGCTCAAGTTAGAAACAATTTCATGCAGTGCTTATTGAATTTGTGGGAATAAAAAGGCAAGACCTGCAAAACACAAACAAGAAACTCCGACGCTCAAGTTTGAGTTAAAAATATTTACCTTTTTAATTTAAACAAAATTCATGCTCAAACGAAATCTTACTTGCATGACTCTACACTCTAACCCGCTCAGGTTTGTCTACATAACCTTCCTATTGTTCCTCACTTGACCTGTATACCAAATTTACGGGAACATTTTAGTAAAAAGTATCAAAATTATGTTTCTCCAAGAACCAAATAGGTCTAAAAGCTCAATGTACTTTAGTGCAATCAGACTATTAATAGAAAACAAAACTAGTCATAAAAACCCAAGGTGACCATACTTGTGGTACAAAAATCCCACTCAAATGTTGGGATCCATTAAAACTCCATCTTAAACAAAAGTGATACAAAAACCCCAAATTTTTAAAAATTGAAAAAAAAACCCAAATTTCAAAATCGGTTTCATCAAATTCTTTGGGGTTTTTGTGTTACTTTTGTTTTAATGGTTTTTTTTTGTTACTTTTGTTTTGATGGTTTTTTTGTGAATGGATAGTGACACCTTTGGGGTTGTAACTCGCGGACCGTTTATACTTTCTATGGGAGGAAATCACACTCTCCCATCTTTCAAAAAAATTGTGCCTAAAGTGAAAATATCACTTGTCTTGAAACGGAGGGAACACATCGTTTTATTAGTTGCAATGGAATATAAGTTGATGCATAAACCAAAATATAGTTGGTTTGCATAATAGATATACATTAAATTTTTGAAAATTGTGCCTAAAATAAAAAACACCTCCGAATTTTTTGTAAAAACTCTAAATTTGATATTGTCGTTTGTACTCATTGCGTAGATATTTTTATAATCTTTTCGACGAAATAAAATTTGTAAAATTTCAAGGAACGAATTTTTAAATATGTTATTTAAAGTTTGCTTTCCAATTATACCTCTTAAAAAATAGGATACACAAGGACTTATAGTAATCGGACTAAAAAGGAAGGACAAGTTAGTCCTTTCATTTTTGATTGATTTTTTTTGTTACAAACACCAAAGCCAATCTTTTGTGTAAAATTTGACAAAAAAGTCATACCTCACATTGACACAAAATCACCATATATAAGATCCTCTCTCACTTCGTTTGGTGGGCCCAATTAAGATTAAGCAATATTAAGTACATGTTGGAGCGTCATTCCAAGTTGATCCTGAATTACATAGTTGTTAAGAAACTGAGGGTGCATATCCATCCAAATGTGTGTTGTTGATACGTGTCTGAGGGATTGTGTTTTGTCAATTGCAAAGTTGCCAGAACATCAGTTGTTTGATTTGCTTCCCTATAGAAATGGAATATCCGCAAATTTGGTATTTGGTGCACTAAATACTTGATTTTGTGGATGAGAGGTTGAATGTGCCATGGTGGAGAAGTGTTAGTGGTGAGGTAGTATACGAGAGCTAACGAGTCAGATTGGATGATTAGGGATGCGGTATTCATGGTGCAAGCTTGTTCAACCCAATTACCATCCCTCTTGTCTCAGTCATTATTGCTAAAGTAAATCCAAGTGGTTCAGCTATCGTACAAACCATTTTTTTGTCTTTATATCGAAGCACCGCTCCTGCTCCAGCAAAACCTGGATTATATCGTGATGCTCCGTCACAGTTTAATTTAATGATACCCTAGGAGGATGGATCCATCCCACTGAAGAATAATAGTGATGTGATTGGATGTGTCAAGCCTCGGGGCTAATGATGGATGATGATGTTGACATTATTAGAATTTTGTAGCTTCTTTTAGAGATTAAAAACATGGTGATGTTTGGTGGTTCATAAGTATGTTGGAAGCATAATTTGTTTCTATGATTCCATGTGTGCCATTAGATATAACACAGGTGGATTATGAATTCAAACGGTAGCTTGGTGTGGGTGAATAGGATGTAATAGATTTTGGACATTGGTTAGAGGGATAATGGTCAGAATATTTTTGGCGCAGTAAAATTCCTA
>NW_020625736.1:0-589 GCF_003573695.1 Papaver somniferum
CAAAACCCTAGTTTTGGCCACGCCAAACCGTGTCAAGGCTTTCCATGCCACATGTGCCAATGGCATGCCAACCACCTCGTCGCGGCATACCATGCCAGCCTTCCCTATGCGGCTACGAAAACAAAGGTGTGCGACGATCAACGACCACCCTTCCACCTTAGATGCAAATCTTAGCCGTCCGATTTCGCCAACCAACACATGGTAACCTTTGGCCCAAAACCCTAGTTTTGGCCACGCTAAACCGCGCCAAGGCATGCCATGCCACATGGGCCAATGGAATGCCAACCACCTTGCCGGACCATACCATGCCGGCCTTCCCTATGCGGCTACCAAAACGAAGGCATGCGACGATCAATGGCCACCCTTCCACCTTAGATGCAAATCTTAGCCGTCCAAGGTCCCCAACCAACGCAGGGTAACCTTAGGCCCAAAACCCTAGTTTTGGCCACGCAAAACCGTGCCAAGGCATCCCATGCCACATATGCCAATGGCATGACAACCACCTCACCGCGCCATACCATGCCGGCCTTCCCTATGCGGCTACCAAAACGAAGGCATGCGAAAATCAACGACCACCCTTCCACCTTAG
>NW_020625737.1:0-494 GCF_003573695.1 Papaver somniferum
TTTGAGGAGTTATCTTGTATCTTTATAAACTCTGTGATGAATGCATTTAGCTTCGGATTTATGATTGCATCTAAAAAAGTTGGTATGTACTTTTCTTTGGTCTTGAAGTGTCTCCATGAAAATTTTCATTAGGATCCCGTTTTCGTATCTTTGCCAATTTTATTGACAAAAAGGGGGAGAATTAATGTGTAGTTCACACTACAAATACATATGATTTTCGGATCATTATGTAAGGGGGAGTGGTTTTCATGTTGAGACAAAGTATTGACTAAGGGGGAGTGATACATGTCACCATAGTATTGTTGTCGAAGTTGTGATATGAGAACTTTGATGTTGTGTAATAATACTATGAAATTGTACAACAATGACCGAGAGCCTTTGTTTTCTCATTGTTATGGCTACAGAACTTCAACAACTATGATGCTGAACTTACAACCTTTGGAATAAACAGGAGTACTTGGAAAAGATGAAGTTTTCGAGTAACGTTGAAGCGC
>NW_020625738.1:0-903 GCF_003573695.1 Papaver somniferum
GCCACACGCGCCATTGGCAAATGCCAAGCAACGCTTGCAACCTGGCGTGCCAAGCCGTGCAAACCAAGGACAAAGCCGCCACACGCGCCATTGGCACATGCCAAGCAATGCTTGCAACCTGGCATGCAAAGCCGTGCAAACTAAGGCCAAAGACGCCACACGCGCCATTGGCACATGCAAAACAATGCTTGCAACCTGGCATGCCAAGCCGTGAAAACCAAGGCCAAAGCCACCACATGCGCCATTGACACATGCTAAGCAACGCTTGCAACCTGGAATGCCAAGCTGTGAAAACCAAGGCCAAGGCATGCCACACATTCCATTGGCACATGCCATACAACCCTTGCACTTTGGCATGCCACGCCTACATCAAAGGCCACGATTCGTCTTAGGATACAAAATCTCGACCGTCAAAGGTCGCCACTGAGCCGGCATGTCTCTCAAGCTCATCTTATCAAACACCAGAAACATGCTACATGTTTTCCACGAAAACACTCGAGACATAAATACATGTCACAAACTGGGGGATGCTCTTTAGGGTTTTGGTTTGGCGGTTTACAGCGTGTAGCATACACAAATGCTCGTTTCAAGACGGTGTATTAAGAATGAAACAGTTAGTAAATGCAGGAAGTAATGGTGAAACGCTCTTTCATTATGAAGCATCAATTCCATCAAATTCCATCAATACCAGGCGTTACCACCTCTTCCCATTTAACTCATCCGTTTCTTTTCTTACGAGGCCAGAGTACATTTCACTTGGACTTGTATAAATAGGTTTCACCTATTTCCACCAAAACAAGAGTTTTCGGTCAGGGAGAAATACAACACTCAGAAAGGCAACTCTGATAGCTTTCTCAAAGCTTTCACCTTCTGATACAAGCCAAGTACTACTCTTCCAGAACT
>NW_020625739.1:0-1174 GCF_003573695.1 Papaver somniferum
CAATTTTTTTACTATCACATCAAGCTATATTTTTCCACCACCACCTACCAATCATTGTCGCCACCACCACACACCACCAACCAGTAACACCAACACCATCACCACCACCAAATCACCAGCATCGGCCACCAACAACCAGCATTGCCACCAACAACCATCGCCACCACACACCAACAACCACCACTGCCACACACCAACAACCAGAACCTCCACCACTAATAACCGCCACAGACCACCACCACCACCAACAACCACCGCCACCATCAACCACCATCACCTACCACCGCCACCACCTCAATTTATGGATGTATTTTTTTTCTGAAAAAGGCAACATGGTGACCTTGGATTTTTTTCAATTATACTATAGCAATTTGGTAATGAATACACTTTAATTTTATAAATCTAAATTAATCCGTTATAATCCAAATTATATATATCTATAAGAATCTATAAGATTTTCTTAAAAAACATTATAATCTACTAGATTCTGGTAAACTATTATCTATTTTTATTCATATAAGTCCTAATCCAATACACCCCTGTTAATTTTTTGGTATCAAATTTGGAACGAAAAGGATTTCTCGTAGGAAAGTTATCGAACAGCTACCGGATGGAAATCTTAGTTTCCACTTTATAGAATAACACGTTTGATATGTTTGGCTAACCAAAGAAACAAGAAATGACAATTTGCCAATTATCCACCGTAAGGATCTTTTCTTCTTAGGGTTCGCAAAATTAGACCAATGCTCCAGTTTACTGGTCCTAGTTATTAAACCCGATTGTTGGGAATAACAATTAAAATTGAAAATATCAAACAACTAATTAATATTAGAGATACTTATCTGATTTTTGTGTCCTCTGCGATTCAACTGTTGATGTCTTGAACATCCCTGTTAAACACCATAGAAGAAGAAACCGGTAATGGTAGATTGAGGCACATGTTCAACGTGCTGTCCTTAACACAAGAATGTCCGGCTACACTCTGAAAAAGATGATGTTATATCCCTATTGGACATATGCCTCCAGATTCAACAATCTCAATAAAATTTGAATAGCACATTCAAACCTTATTCTACTAGAACTTGGCAGCAGAAAAAACTCATCGATGCAAAAACATCTAAGATAAAGAAAAAGAACTCATTCTTGACCGATGCAAATTTTTTTTTTTTTTTTT
>NW_020625740.1:0-377 GCF_003573695.1 Papaver somniferum
CCCATAAAAAGTCACGCAGCCACCCATTAATAGTAATGGAACTCTGCGCAAAGTTTCCTCCCGTGATATGAGTTACCACTCCTTGATCGTTTATACTACCCCAAACATCTGACTGCATTTTCCAACTGAAATGGAATATTACTATAGAAATTGCATTGTACATCCAGAATAGACTTAAGAAGACATGATCCCAGGCGGATACTTGACATGTTCCCCCTCTTCCAGGTCCATCACAAGGGAAACGAAAATCCAGATTTGCTTTATCAGGTATCAAACGGGAACTACGAGCAAATTGAACACCTTTCAGTAGTATTAATACCGTTACATGGATCGTAAATGCATGAATGTGATGTACCAAAAAATCCGCGGTTCCTAAT
>NW_020625741.1:0-750 GCF_003573695.1 Papaver somniferum
CCTAAGACCCTAGTTTTGGCCACGCCAAACCGCGCCAAGGCATGCCAACTACCTTGCCGCGCCATTCCATGCCGGCATTCCCTATGCGGCTACCAAAACGAAGGCATGCGATGATCAACGGCCACCCTTCCATCTTAGAGGCAAATCTTAGCCGTCCAAGGTTGCCAAAAAATGTATGGTAAACTTTGGCCCAAAACCCTAATTTTGGCCACGCCAAACCGCGCCAAGGCATGCCATGACACATGTGTCAATGACATTCCAACCACCTTCCCGCTCCATACCATGTCGGCCTTCCCTACGCGGATACCTAAACGAAGGCGTGTGATGATCAACGACCACCCTTCCATCTTAGATGCAAATCCTAGCCGTCCAAGGTCGCCAAACAACGTATGGTAACCTTTGGCCCAAAACCGTAGTTTTGGCAACGCCAAACCGCGCCAAGGCATGCCTTGTCACATGTGCCAATGGCATGCCAACCACCTTGCCGCGCCATACCATGCCAGCCTTCCCTGTGCGGCTACCGAAACGAATGCGTGCGATGATCAACGACCACCCTTCAATCTTAGATGCAAATATTATACGTCCAAGGTCGCCAAACAACGCATAATAACTTTTGGCCCAAAAGAACCCTAGTTTTGGCCACGCCAAACCGCTCCAAGGCATGCCATGCCATATGTGCCAATGGCATGCCAACCACCTTGACGTGCCATACCATGATGGCCATCCTTGTGCGGTTACCAAAACGAAGGC
>NW_020625742.1:0-784 GCF_003573695.1 Papaver somniferum
TCCTCTACATCAACCCATTGCCAGAAAAGGGCGACCTTCACACTAGCTTAGGCTTTAGCTTTTCAACAAGCAAAACGTTAAAGCAAAGTATTTCATGTGCTGAGATAGTTGATCAAATCAGTGGTGGTGGTGGTGAGGAAAAAGAAAAAGAAGTGAATGCTATTGTTAGTAAGGCTAGGATAACCCATGATCAATGTTTCCCTTATAGTGAAATCCTGGAACCGGTAAATGGTTTGGTTTGTTTTGTAGATTGGAATGCATATGCTGTTAGGGTATACAATGCAAGTACACGAGAAGCAACACCGTGGGTCATATCAACATTACTAGCAGAAGAAAATGACAAGCTTATGGAAAATGAAAGCACGACGAAAATAAAAAGTCATTCCATTCCAAGTTATCGATTTGGGTTCGATCCAGAGAAGAGTGAACATAAAGTATTCTGCTTTTGGAGACTAGTTGCTCGAAGCGAACAACACCGGTATAATTCTTTGGAACAGCCTGATTATGAAAGTTGGGAGGTATTGACAGTGGGCCGTGACACTAAATGGCGAAGAATCAACGCGGTTCCCAACGAAAACAACCAAATAAGAATTAAAGAAGTGCTCCCTCCGGTTCACAGTAGTTGTCGGCAGGTGTATGCAGACGGTACGATATATTGGAGTAACAAAGAATATTATTCGGATGAATGGGGGAAAACTAATCCTAATGATCCTGACGTGATAGTTGCATTTGATGTTGGAAGTGAGAAGTACAGACTTATCCCAATTCCTAGTTTCATCCTCGA
>NW_020625743.1:0-459 GCF_003573695.1 Papaver somniferum
AAACTTAGCATGAAGGATGGATCTTTAGCAGTTTACGGGTAAGATTCCATGAGAATATTCTCATAAACTCTAAACACACACGAATTCGTCAACTTCGAGAAGTGAACTTGTTCCGAGATCGAAAACTTGATATGAGATAACTACTACGAGACTCAAACTTTCCGAGAACGATGGATCTTTAGCATTTTAAGGGTAAGATTCCATGAGAATATTCTCATAAACCCTAAACACGCACGAATTCGTCAACTTCGAGAAGTGAACTTGTTCCGAGATCGAAAACTGGCCATGAGATAACTACTACGAGACTCGAACTTCCCGAGAAGTATGGATCTTTAGCAGTTTACGGGTAAGATTCCATGAGAATATTCTCATAAACTCTAAACAAGCACGAATTCGTCAACTTCGAGAAGTGAACTTGTTCTAAGATCGAAAACTGGCCATGAGATAACTACTATGAGA
>NW_020625744.1:0-2600 GCF_003573695.1 Papaver somniferum
GTGGCAGTTGCGGAGATGGCCAGGTGCCGAGTGGCGCGGGGCCACGCGGGGTCGCGCGCAGAGCGGGCGGTTGGGCGAGTGCACGGTCGGGGAGAGAGAGAGGGGGGGAAGGCGAGCGGTTTATGGTAGAATGATGGGGGTTGTTGCAGCGTGTAGGTGGAGGGGGTCGCAACCGGGATCCGGTTGCAAAATCTGTAAAAGAGTGTCGGGTCCGTCCGGGATTTGAACCCGGGACCTCTCGCACCCTAAGCGAGAATCATACCCCTAGACCAACGGACCGTGGCGATGGCGGGCGTGAGCGCAGTGGCCTTTGGGGCGAGCGTCGTTCGCACCAAGGAGGGGAATAGGGATGCAATAAAGTAACAAAACGAGGCCACTGCCTCCAGAGAGAATCGAACTCTCGACCCCCAGTTTACTAGACTGGTGCTCTAACCACTGAGCTATGGAGGCGGTCGTACTGGGTACGGGAGGTCGGAAGCAACGCATTGCGACGGAATCTGACTAAAGGTGAGAGGGTGTCGACCGCGGCGTTGGCATAAGTTAAGGTCCCACCGAGATTTGAACTCGGATCGCAGGATTCAGAGTCCTGAGTGCTAACCATTACACCATGGGGCCTTGTGCGGGGGCCAGCGCCAAGCCCGCGCATGTGTATGCACGTCACCAGCACTGGCCGGGACTGTCGACCTCGCACGAGAATGGCGCGCCAGGCAAAACGAAAATGTAAACCGACGAGGATGAGATTCGAACTCACGCGGGCAGAGCCCATTGGATTAGCAGTCCAACGCCTTAACCACTCGGCCACCTCGTCATGTGGTGACGGAGTCTCGCGGAGAGAAACTGCTCCGAGGTCCGACAAGTGCAGGCGGTCGCTGCAAGGCAGGAAGGCGGGGGTCGGCGGCGGTGTGATTTCGAGGCGGCCTGCACAAAAACTGTGGCGACGTGAGAGGTGATTGTGGGGGCGACAGGCCGCCTGCCAAAATAGTTCCGATACCGGGAATCGAACCCGAGCCTCCTGGGTGAGAGCCAGGTATCCTAGCCACTAGACCATATCGGATGTGCTGTGAGGAGCCGTCGGTTGCAGCGAGTGGTGTGGACGGTCGAGCGGACGGTAGCCGCGCGGCGGCGGTCAACGTCACGGCAAAAGAGACGACGCCCAACGTGGGGCTCGAACCCACGACCCTGGGATTAAGAGTCCCATGCTCTACCGACTGAGCTAGCCGGGCTGCGTTGACCGTAGCTCGATCAAGCGACTACGAGAAGGACTGACAGGCGTGGCGAGTGAGTGGAGGCAAGCGGACGGCCGCCGCCGTTGTCCGTCGCCCGGCACCGGGCCATGCCAAGTCGCGGAGGGTTGGTGCGGCTCACCCAAAAGAACGTGGAGGTGCGGGGTATCGATCCCCGTGCCTCTCGCATGCAAAGCGAGCGCTCTACCGTCTGAGCTACACCCCCCGCCACAAGGGTAGCCGAATGGTGGGAAACTGCGAGGAACGGGTAGGGGCGCACACTGTGACCCGCAGGAGCGCAAAACGTAAAAGAGTTCCGCAGTCGGTAGGACTCGAACCTACGCTCCCAGAGGGAAACTGATTTCTAGTCAGTCGCCTTAACCACTCGGCCACGACTGCACCGGCTGGTTGCCGCTGTGTCAGATGCCCATGCCAAGGGGACGGTGGCGGGGCGCAGAGCACCATCAGCACTGCGGGCGACGGCGTGTGTGCCGAGCCGGCGAAGGGGCAGCATGTGACGGCGGCGGTGGCGGAGGGTGCCGACTCGTCTGTGCAGTCTGTTGCGCAGGCGCCGAAGGGGGCCAGCCGGTGCGCCCTGGTCCAACGGGCGTGTTGCGCGTCTGGATCGTGATGGAGGCGGCGGCCGCCGCCGCGTTCCGGCTCGGACGGGGGATGTGAGTCGGTCGGTCGTGTGCTGGCGGCGCATGGCGAGGTGTCCGAGAGCGGTGCCAGAGCGTGCGATCTGGTAGCCGTGATCGTATAGTGGTTAGTACCTTGCGTTGTGGCCGCAATAACCCAGGTTCGAATCCTGGTCACGGCAGGAAGATGCGCGCCATTTTTGCCTTTTTGGTTTTTCATCGTTACTTTTAATAGTACGCGTGTCGCACGCAGAACTGGGTATAAAAGGGTAGCCTCGCCCAACGTGGGACTTGAACCCACGACCCTGGGATTAAAAGTCCCATGCTCTACCGACTGAGCTAGCTGGGCTCGACACGAGTATTAGGGTGTCAGGCGCGACGAGCATGAGTGAGGCACCAGAGGACGAGACGCGAAAAAAGGGGAAAAGGGTTGGCGAGGCAACTGCCGAAACCCGGGATTGAACCGGGGACATTTAGATCTTCAGTCTAACGCTCTCCCAACTGAGCTATTTCGGCCGGATGATGCATCCCTGCCGCCAAGACGATCACAACGAGACGTCGCCTCTCCGGCCGCGCACACCCACCGCCCCCTCTCCTTCTCTCTCTCGCTCCCCTCGGCACTCCGTCGCTCCGTCGCTCTTGGGCCATCGCCGACGGACAGACTAGCATCACTGGCCCATTAGCTCAGTTGGTTAGAGCGTCGTGCTAATAACGCGAAGGTCGTGGGTTCGATCCCCCC